>NW_007246026.1:374492-400333 GCF_000164805.1 Carlito syrichta
CGGGGTCCAAGAGCAGCGGGTACGGACGCTGCCCGACAGCCGGGGACGCCATGGCCATGCCCGGCGAGTGGCGGCGGCCGCGGCACGGCGGCGGCTCTACTCCCGAGCCAGCCCGAGAGAAGGGGCGGCCCCGGTCAGCGCGCCTTTAAAGGGACCGCAGCCCGCGGGGCGGGGCGGGGGCGGGGAGACTCCGGAGAGGCAGGAAGGACGACCCGGGAGGACGACCCGCCGACCGAGGGGCAGTGTCCGTGGTGGGCGGCGTCTGGGCGAGTGTGGATTTCGGGGCGCCTTCAGGGGGTGGCCGGGATAACCCTGGCGGCCGAAGGCTTCCGCAGCCGAGAGCCTCACTACGGCAGCTCCAAGACCATTCCTGCAGGGGCCCCCTGCCTCCAGCCCTGCACCCCCTCTCCCACCACTACCCCAGCACCAGAGCCACCGCGATCGCACCCGCACCCGCACGCACCCAGGCGGGGGAGCAGGTGGGAGGGAAGGGTTTGGGGACTGGCTAAATGGGGTCAGAGGAGGGGCCCCCCGGCCCAATGTCCGCCCGCCACCTTCGCGGTGTTCGCGCCGCCAGGAGGCAGCGCTCCTTTGCCCTTCCCCCCTCCGGCCGGCCGCCCCCTGGCGAGGGCCGGGAATGCCCGGCTCTCGCCACCGCACGACGCGGGGTCCCGTGACGCCGAGGGAAGCGCGCGCCGGGACGCTTGCCAGACTGACCGCGGGAAGCCGCCTCCGCAGCTCGCGGAGCTGTCCGCGTGCGACTTTCACTCTGGCTGGATTTCCCCTCCCTCCGCAGCCCTGCCCGGTAGGATATTCCTCTTTCCCGGAAGGCTGGGGCTATGGTGATCGTGGGCCCTGGACTGAGAACGTTCCCACGCCCCCCAGGGTTAGGGGGCTTTTCTTCTTAAGTCAAACCTCCTCCCCCAGGCTGCTCGAGTAATTACTGTGGAAATACCGGTTCCCCCAAATGCCCTACTTTGTACCTGGTATGGACAGTTCACCTACGGGACCCACGGAGAGCTCTCTTCCAGCACTTATCCCATGAGAGTTTGCTTTGTGGGACCCTGGCTGGTTTAATGCTCTGCGGTCACCATCTTGAAAGTGTTGATTTTTGAACCAGGGCCTGTCAATTTCTTTTCTCACGGGTTCCTGCAAATTACGTAGCCGTTCCTGACCAGCACCTCTGGCCATGGAGACAGGCTTATGTGATGTCTGAGGAAACAGGAGGACCCGGGACTCCTGGATCTTCGAACCCGTGCATTCTGTCAGGGACCAGCAATGACCCCGGGCCCTCTCTGGCCCCCCGTTTCCTTAACTATAAAGTGGATTGGAGATGGGGAGACTGGTGGGTGCTATTGTAGTACTCTGGCTCAGTGATCATAACATTCCTCTTAAAACACGGGTTTGGTTGATTTAGGAATGGTCATTATATAGAGGGATAGTCTAAATTCTTCTGGGCCTGAGTCGCTCCCTCCTCTTCCCAGGCCAGAGATGGATCTCCCTCTAGTGTCCAGTGGGGGAATCTTCGCTTTTGCTTTTTGTTTTTCCCTCGGAGATAATTTTTAGGTAATTCCTAAAATTTCCAAAGTCCAGTGACCAGGGAATTTCCATCCTGTTTTGGTTCATGGGTTCTCCCTCGTGGTGGTGGTAATCACAGAGTCCTCTACCTTCCAGAGGATAGGTTCCTGGGGCTCTGGGGCTCACCAGAGGTAGGAGCTTCTCACCTCACAAGGTTTCTGAGAAATGACCTAGTGGGTGGCCAGCTCCACGGTGCTACAAGGTAGAAGGCGTTCAGATGGACAGATGAGGGGTGTGAGCCACTGCTGCCTCCTCTGGCCCACCCCTCTTCCACCTTCCCTCTTCTGTCTGAACTTTGCTTTCTCTCATCAGTGGTTTTCAACCTTGGCAGGCATCGCATGCATCACAGTCACCTGGAGGACCTGTTAAATCACAGATTACTGGGCTCCATCCCCAGAGTTTCTGAGTCTGTAGGTCTGGGGCTAGGGTTTGAGATTGTGCATTTTCAGCAAGTTCCCAGGCGGTGTTGATGCTAGGGATCCAAGAATCCCTCTTTGAGGACCGCTGCTCTAAGTAGGTCTAAGGTGGTAATAAGAAAATGGGCTTCTCTGTTCTTTTCCCTCAGAGGGCTGAACTTCAATGGATGTGATGGAGAAGAATCCAGCCAAGGCGACTCCTGAACGCTTTCTGCTGAATGTGTAAAAGGGAAAACACAGCTTGCCCTGTAGTCTCTTCTCTTCATCTCTCTCACGTTTCCTGCAAGCAGTTCTCCTGGGGTTGTTGCTGAAGTCTGTGCTTCATATAAATACTTGCTTGTGTGTGCCCCCTGTCATCCATCCAGTCTCCCAGGAGTGCAGTGAGGGGCAGGGTCCAGACCCAGTTTGAGCTCTGGGTGACAGAGCTCCTGGCGTGGTAAGAAGCAGCAGGGAACTGGCAAAAAGTACATCACTGAAAGATCAGTTTGAAATGGCACTTGTGAAATAATTGCCAATAATCTTTATCTCTGCCCGCCCCCCAGCGCAGAATCTCTGGACAGAGAGGCTCATGGGGAGGAGCCTCCACTCTGGCAGTGGGACACTGAGGACCGTCTGGAATAATCAGACCATAAAACCCTTTTCGGTTGCCTGAACTGTACAGAAAAACGTTCTGCTTTTTATTTTCCTGCTGCAGCTCTGATTTGATGGCGTGGCGGTGGCTGCTCTCAGCACTCCAGGGGGAGGAGACCATGCAGGGCCCGGAGCCCTACATTTGGCTCCTGGGATGGGAACAGAGATGAAAATGGAGATAATATAACTTCATATAGCCAATCAAAAAAGTTTATCAAGTTTATCTTAAGGTTCATCTCTCTGAGCCAAAAAATTGAGGTCAGGGGAGGTAGTTGCCTCCCTTAACCTCAACAAAAGGCCTGGGACTTGCCTTCTCTGATGCTATATTTCCCAGCCCAGTTCCCTGGAACAGCGTCCCCTCCCAACACACACACACACACACACACTAGCAACTCCTTCCTTCTTCCCCAGGGAAGAAATACTAAATAAACTCTAGTCTCATTGTAAGGTCAACACATTGCATGGGGTAGTGTCTGCCTGGATTTCCACATTTTGGGGATCTGTCTTTGGTCATCCAGGCACAAGGATAAGACCGCAACATCTCCTGAGACACCTCCACCGGGAGTTTTTCCCCCTTGTTAGTAGATCCTCTTGGCTCAGAGCCATTGACTGTTTTCTGTTTGTGACTCACTCCCAGCAGAGTGGGTAGGCTGCTTTTATTTTTGACCAAGGGGAAGGATTGTGACAGCGAGTTTTGAGTGTGTGGTCAGCATGTGAGGTCACTTTAGAGTTGGTGCCAGAGCCTGTTGGTTTCCCTATTGGGTGAGTTGTATGAAGACCGTCCCCCAACCCCTCTTCCCCACCCCCTGGTAGGAAGGAAAAGGGGAAGGACAGAAATGGTCTGCTTCCTGAAGGGGAAGTTTTTGGTTTTGTTTGGCTTTGAGGCATTTGAACTTGCCTGAAATCCCCGATTCTTTCAGGGAACTCCCAGGGATTCTGGCACAACTATCTGCATGGAATTTCTGTGTCAGTCAGGACAAGTTAGGTTATGCTGCAGTAATAAACAAGTGCCAACTCTCAGTGCCCTTAAACCACAGAGATTTCTTCCTTGCTCACATTACATGCTCTTTGCAGGTTGGCGGGGCACTCTGCTCATCAGAGTCGCCATCTAATATTGCCGGTCACTGTCCCATCAGCGAGAGCCTGGAGGATTCCATGTCAGCATTTAAAAGCTCCAGTCACTTTCACTCACAGCTCATTAGCCAGAACTAGTTGTACAGCCCCAACCTACAGAAGGAAGTGAGACGTACAATGTTACTATGTGCTCAGAATGGGGAAAACACTGGAAAGGCTTAGCAATCGGCACTAGTGACCAGTGCAATCTTACAGGGCACAGAATAGTTACTTAACAAGGAATTATCTAATATCCACTATATATCAGGCACTGTTCTAGGCAGTAAAGGTACAGCAGTGAAATGTTCATGAAGCTTACATTTTAGTGGGAGAGCCAGACAGTAAACGAATTGTAATATGATGTCAAGTCATAAGTACTCTGATGAAAATAAAGCACATGAAGGGGACAGGAATATTAGATTGGGAGGTCAGGGAAGAACTTTCTGAGGAGTAGACATTTAAACACAGACCTGAATGCAGCAAGCCCTTTGTCTATGTGAGCAGGAGTGTTGCAGGCTAAGAGAACAGTGGGTACAACAGCCCCCAAATGCTCCCACGCTTTATGAACATGAGCTTGTTGTCTGGACATTGTCCCATATTCTGTGAGACTTTGATTAACAAGACTCACAGCCCACACTTTGAAAATGGGACCACGGTAGTGACATTTGAGGGAAAACACTCTTCTCCTTGTTAACTCCAGGAATATAGCTCTCTAGCACCGCTCCCTTCCCTCTTTGGGTAGCATGTTTCCTGCAAAGCCCAGCCTCCCAATGAAGGGAGTACTGCTTGCAATGTGTAATGGGAGGTCAGTGATACTTTACCTTCCTAGACTATGAGCTGGGACTGTTACAAAACATTGGAGACTCAAATCATATCTGTAAAAGTCCCTTATAAAGCACCATATGTTACTCATGTTTATTTGAGAAGCATGCAGTGGGCATCTATTATGTGGCAGGCACTTTGGGCTTAAATGACTTCGTCTTCATGGCTGGCATTCCTATTCACAGGTGAGAACATCAAAGCTCAGAGAAGTCCTGTAACTCGCCCGAACAGTTGTCACAGTCTGGACTCAAATCCAGTCACATCTGTGAATCTGCCTTTGCGCTGCCCAACTGGTGTAAGAAGGGCAGTGTTTAAAATCTCTGATCTCAGCCTGTAATCCTAGCACTTTGGGAGGCCGAGGCAAGTGGATTGCCTGAGCCAGGGGGTTTGAGACCAGCCTGGGCAACTTGACGAGACCTCATCTCCACAATAGATAAAACTATTAGCCGGGCATGGTAGCACACCTGTAGTTCCGGTTACCTGGAAGGTGAGTGTGTCATTGCACTCCAGCCTGGGTGACAGAGTGAGACTCCAACTCAAAAATAAAAATAAAATAAAATCTCTGATCTCACTTTGTAAGTACAGTGCAAAGAATCAGCAAAATCTGTGCCTGGTTTGCCCTCACTACGGAAAGTCTGCTGTATTTTCAAGGTCTAGTCCAAGCACCAGCTTCTCCATAGTGCCTTCCCAGAGCTACCCAGACCTAACCTGTTACTCCTCCTTCTGGGCTCCCATGAGTTGCCTGAGTCTCTAACATTCACACCATCCTAACATAAGTCACAGTTCAGATTTTACATTTTTGCTTCCTCACTTGGGTCTTGTTGGTCTTTCTATCCCAACATGCAGGACAAGTAGGAGGTACACATTAAACGAGCAGTGAGCATCTATTATGTGGCAGGCACTTTGGGTTTGAATGACTTCATCCTCCCAGTTGGCATTTCTATTCACAGGTGAGAACACTGAGGCTCGGAGAAGTCATGTGACTGGCCTGAATAGGTGTCACAGTCTGGACACTCACCTGTGCCTATTCCAGGTTTTATCACTCAACATCCCTTCAAACCATGGCTCCCCTGCACCCAGGGAATGGGAGATGAGGGACTTGTTTGGTCTAGGGAGGATGGACGGTGCCAGAAGACTGCTGGGGCTGGATGCACAAGGTGTGGTATTGGGATCTCCTGCTAAGACTCACATACATCCTCCAAGATGCTGGTCCCTGCAGTGGATTTCCTGCCTGCAGATACTTGTAACTGGCCAGGGTGAGGGCTGACAGAGCACCATCCCCTCTCTCAGTGGGGTGGGCTTTCTGCATGTCACCAAGCTCTAATGTTCCCAAGAGAATCTCCTAGGGCTTTGAGAGTATGTGAGAACAAGAAGGGCAGATCCGGGTGGGGACGTGAACAGGTGTCACCATGTACGGTGGGGGTGGACGGGGCTTGTTTTCCACCAGTTTAGTGGTGCCTATCTCCATCTGCATCTCAGTTATGGGAATTTTCCATCCCAAGTCGCTCTGCCTGGCTTATGATAAGACTGGTGTGTGTGTGTGTGTGTGTGTGTGTTCTTTCCGTGTTGGAAAACTCAGATATTCCAGGCAGATTTGTCAGCAGTTTTTTTCCCTCAACCAGAGGGAAGGCTCTAAGCCACAGTCACTTATATTCCAGCACTAAGGCAGCTCCAGGCCCATCACTGTGGCAGGAGGCCATGGGCTGGGGTTATGACAGACCAGCGAGAGCAGGTCTGTCATAACCCCAGCACCCTGCCCCCCTCTTCTTCTGTGCTCTCACTTCTGCTCCCCTTCCCATCCCCCTCCACATCCCCTCTTTCTTCCCCTCCCCTACTAATTCTCTTTCTCCCTTTCCCTCCCCATCTCTCCTCTCATCTCTCCTCTCTTCAGTCCTGTTGCCCATCCCTCCCACCCCCCTCTGTCTGGTGAAGGGTGCAGGGAAAGCACCCACACTGTCCAAGTGGCAGTAATTCTGAGCTTCCAAGGAAAGTAGCCTGGAGCTGGCCCTTTCCTCAGCACCTCCCACTGGGGCTGCCCGATTAAGGATCCTTTGTGAGATGGAGGGAAAAGGAATTCCACCCTTCACCAAGTCCTTGAAGCAGTTTGAAGTGAACCCAAAATGCCCAGTTGCAGCAACCCTTTGCAGGCGCTGAAGTGAGGCAGCACCACGAAAGCTGATGGTTCTCACAGGATGGTGGCCAGGCCATGGTCAAGATCGATGTCCTCAGACTGGCTTTCCTGTCACCTCAGCCGACAGGGTGAGGTGTGGAGTGAGTGTGCCTATCCAGTGTACCACCCACTCACTACCCATCGGCCTACGCTGAGTCATTCACACATCCTCTGGGGGACAGAAGCAAATTCTGCCTCAGTGTTCTCAAACTTGAACTTGTGTTGAATCACCAGGGAAGCTCATCAGCGAGGCAGATTCCTGGACCACACACGCTTACCAATTGGATTCAGGAGCAGGCGGGGTCCAGAATCCGTGTTTTGAAGCAGAACAGCAGTCTTAAGAGAGGAAATTGTGGATTCTGAGAGAACCAGAGACACAGCCCTGCAGTACCAGGGCACAGAGAGAGGAGCCAGGTCCTCTAAAGCTGACTGTACTTCCAGCCTGGGAGCCTAGGATGTGCCCGTGCATGCTAACAGGGCCCTTTTACCTTGAGCCAGCCTGGTTTAGCATGATGCTCACCAGATCTAAATGCCACGTGGACCCTTCCCAGATATTTGTGACTGATCTGAGCCCCTGCCTAAGCCTCTCTGAGACAAGAACTTCCATTTTCTCTAACCACCGTGCACAGGGGCCTCAGAGCCAAGTGAGGTGGGGACAGAAGGGGAGTAGGCAGGGTGTACAGATAACTAACATTGTGTTTTAGGCACTCCACCCTCCATACAGGCCCCAAAGAGTACCTTTAAAATACCAGTTGGACTTGACCTCAAACCTGTCCATGGTTCCCTGAGGTAAAGCTCACGTTCCTTATGTGGCCTGCAAGGACCTTTTGGGGCTGGCTCCTCCCTCCCCTCAACACCAACTTCCTACTTCCATCTACTCTGCAGCAACAGACATACTTGTCGTTCCTCCCATGCCTATGCTCCAGCTGATCTCACCGCCGGGAATGCCTTCCACACCATCTTTGCTAGGTGTCACTTGCTCCCAAAGTCATTCCTTGACACCTTCCCAGGCTGACTTTTATGCACCCTCCCCTGTGATGACGGGGAGTACTACACTTGAGCTGTGCATTCCTATCATAGCACCTCCTGTACGATACTGAAGTTAGGTACTGCCATGCCTCCCCTCCGCTTCGGAGGGCAGGTAAGGCGTCTTAGTCACCCCTGTAGTTCCAGCACCTGGCATGGGGCCTGGCACACTGGAGGCACTCAGTTCATGTCTGATGAACTGAGCGGGCTCTTTCTATCTTAAGTGCTGTGTTAGTAGATGGGTGTGGTGTAATCCCAGTACTTCGCAAGGCAGGGGCAAGAGGGTTGCTTGAGCACAGGAGTTTGAGACCAGCCTAGGTAACATAGAGAGACCTCATCTCTACAAAAATAAAAAAAGCCGGGCATAGTAGTGCATGCCCACAGTCCCAGTTACCTGGGAGGCAGAGATGGGAGAATCACCTGAGCCAGGAGGTGAGGCTGTGGTGAGCTATGATCTGCCATTACATTCCAATCTGGGCGACAGAGTGAGACCCTGGCTCAGAGAGAGAGATAGAGAAGAGAGGGAAGTTTAAGAGGTCTTCAGACCACTGAGGAGCTTATGGGTTGTTCTGGACACGGGCCTTACCCCAGCTCCTCACTCCCTATTGAGATGGAATCGGAAGATCTGCAGAACTTCCACTGTGGGAGGTGCTCGCGTCAGCAGCTCTGCCCAGCACGGAAATGAACTGAAGCCTTTACGTGAGAGTGTCCCCCACATCTCCTGGGCTGTGCTCTGCTCATGAGATCACACAGCTTGAGTCATGCCATCTCCCCAAAATCTGCATTTGGCTTTCATGGGTACCCTGGCTCTTTCCCTGAGTTCCCTCAAACACATGGGGGGCCAGAGAAGCCGCAGCTGCCTGGGAAAACCCACTGTAGGACTTCCCTGAAGGGCCACTGGTAAGCCAGAAGTGTTGGCCTTAAACTCATGCCAGCAGATCCCAGTGCCCAGGGGCATCAGGGCAACCAGCCCCTGAGGCCTTGGAACTTGAACCCATGAACTTCTGAGGCCCAGGTAGCAAACATGAATCCACTTAGGCCTGATGTGAGAGCAAACAGCCTCTAGCAACCCTCTTCTAGGGTTTTGTTTTTGAGTTGGAGTCTCGGTTGCCCAGGTTGGAATGCAGAGGCACGATCACCGCTCACCGTAGCCACCTCCTGGGCTCAGGTGATCCCTCCACCTCAGCCTCCTGAGTAGCTGGAACTACAGGTGCACACCATATCACCTGTCTTTTTTTTTTTGTAGAGATGAGGTCTCGATATGTTGCCCAGGTTGGTCTCTAACTCCCAGACTTAAGCAATCCTTCCACCTTGGCCTCCCAAAGTTCTGGCATTAGTAGGCATGAGTCACGATACCTGGCCTCCCTGGGCTGGTGCTGATCAGAAGGTGCTGATCTTTCCACAGAGAAGAAGCACAGAGGATGTCAGCCTCCTGGACTCACCCTTCCTCACTTCTGGCTCTGCCTGGTCAGTAGGTGGAGTGGGCTCAGGATGTGAAGGCTCCCATGAAGAAGGGCAGGAAGGATCTCTGGGGTTATTTGGGGTCAAGCATACTGCTGTCTTCATGCTCCAAAGCACATGGTGGGGCTTCCCACTAAGCTCACTCTCCTCCTAGGACGGCCAGATTATATTCCCCTTCTTCCCTCTACCCACCCAGGCTAGGCAGGGAGTCCAGCTGTGGTTCAAGGGAAGGCTGGAGGGTGATTCACAAGGAGTTTGCACAAGTCGTGATGCCTTACCCAGGCACCACTCAAGCTTTTAGACAAAATGAAGGAATGCTTAATACGACCCACACCACTACTCACGCCCAATACTTAGGGCACAGTCTAGGTTTTGAACAGTAGTGGGGCTGGGAAACAGCAGTAGGCACTCAGATAGTGGATTTCCAATGTTTTTAAAAAGACCTTCTTTCTCCCCAAAAAACTTTCTGGCCAAGTTCCAGGCCCCTTGCACAGCTCCCCAAATGACGGGGGAGGGGAATGGAAGAAATGGGAAGGCAGGCCCTCCCAGCAGAAGGCAGTCTTCTTTGGGCTCTTCCCGGAAATCAGCCCATTTAGGGGAAAGGCAGGAGTCAGGAAATGACCGATCCTGCCCCATTTCCCAGTACTTCTCACAGACTCCCCACCCAGGCCCTGCTCTGCTGGCAAGCACACCCAGCTGAGGGCCTTCCTGCCTCCCAGACACAGCCCAGGGACAACCACCAGAAACAGAAAAGAAGGCCACATTTATTCCGGTTCTTGAAGGGCCAGGCCTTTTATCGCCTCAGGGCGCTGGACTTACAGGCCTGTGCCCATTGGCGTGGCTGTCTGTCACCACGGGCAGGGTGCATGTCTCAAGACCAGGTGGTGCCTCAGCGAGGGAGAGGGAGAGGGCCCCCAAGGCGCTGGCCCAGCTGGCCTCAACCGCCCATTTTCTCAGCCTTAGGCTCAGTCAGACCAGGAGCAGAAGGAAAAGGAGGCTCTGTGTTGCCTGGGGCTGAGTGTGGTAACCCTGAGGAACCTGGAGAGAGCTATGTACAATGTGAAACGCTTTAAGAGGAAGGAAGACTGAGATGAGGTCGCTTGACCAGCAGCCTGGGAAACTCCAGGAGGCCTCCTCTCCTGTTTCCTGGAGAAAGAAGCCCTGTAAACCAGAGAGGGTGGGAGGGCCTATCTGAGCCTCTTCTCCCCATGGCCTAGCAGTACCTGAGCTCGGATAAGATAGAAAGGTCAACCCAGGCAGTGGCTGCTGCACTCTCTCCTGCGGGTCCTGACAGAGAAGGCCTCGGCTATGCTGCTTCCCGGGGAAAAGGCAGTAGAAGGTAATGCTGGTGATGTCTCCCGGCCACTGGCCGGGAGGGAGGTAGGCTGATGTGATGGGACCTTGTCTTGCTCTGGGTTAGGCCTCACAGTGCAGAAGGAGCAGTGTTTGGGTTATTTCAGTGCTTCAGGATGCCACACGCACCCCACAGAGCTCAGGCATCAGGAGCTGCTGGGACTCTGTTTAACCTGTAGGGGAGGGCACAGGTTAGCTTTGCCTGCAGACCACACCCCAGGGCCCAACATGGTCAACTTTCAGGAGCACTCCTCTTGTAGCATTCTTGTCCCCAACAAGAACTCTCTGAGTCTCATCTCTGACTATACATTAGGGTCACTTGGGAAGCTTATAAAAATCCCAGCTCTAAGTTACACCCAGAGTACACAGGCAAGACCCAGGCATTTGTACTTGTAAAAGCTCCCCTGGTGATTCCAACGTGCAGCCAGGGCTGGAAGGGGGGAAACGGAGTTCAAATGGGTTCATCTGGCCCTTTGGCTACAGCTCTGAATAAGGAAGTGAAAATTCACTAACATAAGTTTTGAGCTCTCTGTAAGTAGATTACATATCACAGATAGAAAAATTTATGTCGACACTAAAATTAGGACTTCCTGCCCAAAAGGGCTGTTTTAAAAAGTCTTTCCAAGAAGCTGTGGAATCTCCTCTTCATTTAAGAGGATGGATTCTCCTTTTGCTAGAATAGGACAGGGAGGCTATGTCTCCCTACCCAAGGACCCTCCGAAACTCAGGACGGGCCAGAAGTTCTGCTCCTGGTCTCCCTACCTCTTAGGATCTCAGACTGAAGTGACCTCTGGGAAATAATCAATATTTAATGTGTCCTTCCCTCCACATCCCACCCCTGCCCCAGGCACCTCACACAATCTCATTTTATTTAATCTCTATGGTAACACTATGAGGAAGGAATTCTTCTTCTTTTTTTTTTGAGTTGACGTCTCACTCTGTCGCCCAGGATGGAGTACAGTGGCATGATCACGGCTTACTGTAGACTTGACCTCCTGAGCTCAAGTGATCCCCCTGCCTCAGCCTCCTGAGTAGCTGAGACTACAGGCTTATGCCACTACATCTGGCTAATTTTTTTGTAGAGACAAAGCTATGTTGCCCAGGTTGACCTCGAACTCCTGGGCTCAAGCAGTCCTCCTGCTTCTCCTGCCTTGACCTCCCAAAGTGCTGGGATTACAGATGTGAACCACTGTGCCTGGCCAAGGCTCATATTTTAAAGGCTACAAGTGAACCCTACACCTCCTTGGGATGGAGACTCACTTGTGGACAAGGGTAAGCTCCAACAGGGCTGTTTGGAAAACTGACGTGTCAATCCAGCCCGCATGAGCAGGCACAGAGACGCTGCATCCTGTGCAGCAAGGGTGGCTTGGGGACTCAGCCGTCCAGGAACAGACGGGGACTCCTTACCGTTCGATGATGCGGTTGTTGTCCAGAAGGTCAGATGCCAGCAGCTTCATCCCCTCGCAAAGCTCCTGCATGCTGTCCAAGGCAGGGCAAGAGAGGCCCTGAGGCCAAAGTCGCACTGCCCAGACCTTTCCCCAGAAGGCCCACCCTCTTCTGTAACCCCACCGAGGTGGCCTCTTCATTCCTGCCTCCTAGGCCTGGCATGAGGCAAAATTCCTGGGGCGCTGGCTTCAGCACCCCTTCCACACACAGACACACACCTCTCTTTCTCAGACACTTACTGGAGAAGCAGGTCCATCGATGTAGGGCTGGGATAAGGAGCTACGGGGGATGGTGAGGCCTGAGGCCCCTGTGTTCTGTCCTGAAGGAGCTGGTGAGACAGTCGGTCAAGAATCTGAAGGGAAGTCAAGCTATGGTCAGAAATTGTGATCCAGCCTGTGTGTGGCTGGGCAGGGTAAGCACTGAGGAAGGGTAAGAAGAGGGGGAAAAAACTGCCCCAGCCTGCATCCCCAGCGTGCGCAGAATTCTCCAGATTTCCCAGGAGCTCTTCCCCCTCCCCGCCGCCTGGGAGTGCAGCTGACACAACCACCTTCATTCATCTGTGCTTGGATTGAAGGACGCAGACTGCCAAGTTCTCCTTTGTGTCTAACCTAAACCTCTTATGAGCCATGAACTGCAGAGAAGGGATGGGGCAGCCTGTCGCCAGTCTCTGAAAGGATGTGTTGCTGCATGTACCACATGCCAGAGAGGGCAGACGGAGCCACACTGGGCTCTCTAAGAAGCAGCCCTTCTCTGTTCCTTTTGGCAAGGTAAGTGGCTTCTCAGAGCTACCTGTGTGTCGGTCTCCTTGCAGAGAGCAGATCAGAAGACCATGGACAGTTCACATGGCCTCTCTTAGGAGCGGCCTTGGCGTCTCCCAGGCTGCACAGGACTGTGACACAGATGTCCCAGCATCCTGGAGCTTCTGTACCCTTCTACTGGAGACCACCAAGAAGTGCCTTCCAAGCTTCCTCTGTCCCCACCTCAGGGCACAGCTGTGGGTGGGAGACCTCCAACCCACATCAAAGTGCTTGGACTTGATCAAGTGGCCTGAATGTTCCTTCTGCTCCAGCACATCGAATGCCTCCCCCCAACAGCCCAAGGTGCTCCCAAAGACACACCTTGCTGAGGCTCTCCTGGGCTCCCTGGGCTTCTGTGTTGCAGGCGGCCACAGAACAGCCAACCAGGCGCAGGTGGTGTCTGGTCTCGTGCACCATCCTCAAGAGAGGTCAATAGTTAACATCAGAGCAGGACTCACTCCCACGCCCACCCAGCTGCTGTTTGTGAGCACACAGGCACAGACGGGACCTGGCATTGCCTCCCTCGTGACCTCTGCTCTTCCTGCACTAACCTCGATGCGTACCGGCCCACCACAGTAATGTAGATGGACACTTCTCATGGAGGCCAGGAGGGGCCATCAGGACCCTCATGGGGAGTGCTGGCAACATGCCTGTGGCTGGGGTCAGTGACACACGCCGGTTATGGTGAGCATGCCATCAGGCGAAGCTCCAGAGGCCAAGGATGGCCCACACCAGGACACTCAATGCGGGGTGCTGCCCGTGCTCCCACTTCTGGTGTGAATTCTCTCCTAAGTGGAGCTAATCAGCAAGAATGTGTGGTCCCTGAGGCCCAGAACTCTTAGACCGGTGGCTGGTCCTCAACCCTGGCTGCATTACAATCACCTGGAGGGGCTTTTCGTCACTATCCAACCCTCCTCCAGAGTGATGAAATCAGAATCTGGGATAGGGTGGGGGAGCTGAGATTCTGAGATGAGGGTGGGTGAGTGCCCAGGGCTCAGCCCCATAACAAGCCCTCAGGTCACACAGGCCTCAGAACCCGGCAGCACATGACAAACTGTCCCTTCTTCTCAGGAGGGGTAATGTTCACACAAGGAAGGGTGGGAGGACAGGCCTTGTCTGAGAAGAGAGATCCTAAAACTCCTGAAGGGGACAGTGTGACAGAGGGTTCTGTTTAAGGGCCACTGCCACCTGTCCTTATCCTAGAGGGGTTGTTTGTTCACCCCAAAGAGGAGGTTTCCCAGCACAGCCCACTGGGACAATAGAAAAAAACTGCAGATTTTAGAGGCAGACACACTCAAATACTAGTCTGCCACTTACTAGCTGTGTGATCTTGAGAAAGACACATGTTCTCTGGGCCTCAGCTTCCTCATCTGTGAATAGGGTGATAATATCTACAGCATAAGGTCAATGTTGTAAGATTAGATAAGTGAATGTATAGAAATCACCCAGCAGGCCAAGTGAGTGGCTCACACCTGTAATCCCAGCACTTTTAGAGGCCAAGGCAGAGGGATACGTAAGCCCAGAAGTTTGAGACCAGTCTAGGCAATATAGTGAGACTTTGTCTCTGCAAAAAAATCAAAAAATTAGCTGGGCGCGGTGGCACATCTGTAGACCCAGTTACTCGGGAGTCTAGGGTGGGAGGACTGAGCCCAGGAGCTCAAGGCTACAGTGAGCCGTGATCATGCCACTGTACTCCAGCCTGGGCAACAGAGTGAGACCCTGACTCGAAAGAGAGAGAGAGAGAAAGAGAGAGAGAGAGAGGAAGGAAGGAAGGAAGGAAGGAAGGAAGGAAGGAAGGAAGGAAGGAAGGAAGGAAGGAAGGAAGGAAGGAAGGAAGGAAAGAAAATAATAGAAATCACCCAGCAGACTGCCCAGTCCATCCGGGTACACAAAGCACTCATCTCCTCACACTCCTTCACCAGCTCCTCCCTCCTAGTCAGAGCCCCACAAAGCCCAGGGTCCTCTAAGGCATGGAAGAACCAAGCCAGGCCCTGGGCTGCACAAGCTCAGGAGGAGCTGTTACCTCATTCGCTTGCCATGGGTGACCAGGGACGCCTGATACTTCTGCACACACTCCTCCTGGAACACCTGCAGGAGCCTTTTGGCTAGATGACTAAAATTCACCCTAAAAAGACAGGGAAACCAAGACACAGAGATGAGCAGCCAAGGTCACGTGTGCACAGCCCAGCATCCCTCGGTCTCCATCATCACTTTGTCATAAATGCCCAAGCCCTGGATCCACGGTAGGGCGAGGTCTCTGGGGAAGGAGAAGAGAATGGTCACACACTTGAACTGTGAAGGCCAGAGGGGCCAGCAAAGCCCATGCATCAACAGGGAGACACGGGAACTGGACAACGGGCAAACTTAGTCCCGGGGAAGGGAAGGAAAGGAGAAACAGTCATGAAATGAGAGGTGTGTGTGTGTGTGTAGGGAGTCACAGGTAGGTGTAGAGCTGGGGAAGTGAATCTCCAAACAACCATTAAATCGCGGAGGGCCTCTTGGACGATGAGACTGTCTGGGTCACAGGGGAACAGAGGGAGGCGCCAGAGAAGGTCCAGGCAGAGGTCAGAAGCAGGAAGTGGTAAGTGGTAAATCACGAGGACAATTAGAGAAAGGAATCCTGCAAACAATCTCGATACTAGAAATAATTCCAGCTACATCAAGATTGCTCTGACAAGCCTCCCTCCGACTATGCAAACTGCCTCCGCTGACCCCAGATAACCTGCTCAGACACAGCTACTCCTACTCAGCGAGAGCCTGGGAGCGAGCCCTTCACCGCCTCTTGTCTAACAGGAGAATCGCTCTGCCCTGAGGACACCTGCCCTCCTGCCACCCACCCATCCCTGCCAACAGACAAGCCACTCACTTATCCAGCTTGTGAATCTGCTCCTCATTGTAGCCAAGCCCTGAAGGAAACAGACAGGACGCGTGTCACCTATTCAGTCAGTTCACAAACCAGAGTGCCGCCAGGGTTGGGGGATAACTACAAAGATGTGACAGCCAGGCCTGGGCCCTGCTTCCAAGAGCTTGTGGCCCCTGGAGCCAGGAAGGGCCGAGGAGTGAAACAAGCATTAACTGATTAGGACAAGGCACAGGTTGAAGAAGCTTGGAGAAACTGCCTCAGGGCTCCAGAGGAAGGCATGCCTGCAGCGCAGGGCATGGGGAGATGGGGGCTGCTTGGGTGGGTAGCAGTATGGGCCTTGAAGGACACTTGGTCAGACACGACCCCATTCCTGAACATTCACGCTACAGGCAGTGCCACACAGGCTCTGCAGCAAGGAGATGGAAAGGCCAGGCTATCACCTACCTCCCTTCTGTCCAGCCACTTTTGCCCAAAAGGCTTCTGAAGTGTCTGTCCACGGCTTTGGCTGCCTCCTGAAGGGCCCTGATAGTCATGTACTAGGGAGATGCTGCCCCCTCCTGGGCCTCCAGGGTCATGGCAGCCCCAACATGAAATGAGGAAACAGGTTTGTTTTATCCCCATTCTCCTCCCCTAATGACAGACTCCCCCTCCTGGGCCCCGCACTGAACTGGCTGAGAACACTCTGAGGTCCCAGGGCTCTGGGACAAGTCCCAGCCCTGCCTCCCACGGGCAGGTGGTGGCTGGCAAGTGATTCTGCCCCCTTGAGCCTTTTTTCTCCAGACTCATGTGAGGACAAGGGAGACAGTGCTAAATGACATCTTTTATCAGTGTCAAATGATGTCTTTTAACACTTGGGGTGTTAACAGTTAAGAATTCTTTTTTAAATTTTTAATAAAGAATTCTTAAAGGCCAATGGAAGTAAAACTCCTTTGAGGCTGTAAAACAGGTTAAAAGCAGTTGGACCAGGCAACCCCCTCGGGTCCCCTCCCACTGTGGAAGCTTTTCTGTCCTCTCAATAAATCCTGCTTTCAAAAAAAAAAAAAAAAAAAAACAGTTTGATCTAGATTTCTTGGGCTACTTAACCTTTCTGTGTCTCGGTTTTCTCATCCATAAGATGGGGAGGGTAATGGTGCCTAGAGTTTTTATGAACATTCTCTCACTTAAGAACACACAGCCCTCAGGACGGTGCCTAGCACAGGGATCCCCAACCCCCAGCCGTGAACTCGTACTGCTCTGTGGCCTGTAAGGAACCTGGACTGCACAGCAGGAGGTGAGCAGCAGCGAGCAGAGCTCCTCCCGTCAGATCAGTGGAAGCATCTCATAGGAGTGGGAACACTATCGTGAACTGCGCATGTGAGGGATCTCGGTTGCCCACTCCTTATGGGAATCTAGTGGCTGATGATCTGCTGGAGCTGAGGTGGCAATGCTGGCACTAAGAGCAGCTGCAAATGCAGACTAACATCAGCAGTGAGGATTGACTGCACACCTCCCATCCCATCTATGGAAAACTTGTCTTCCACACAACTAGTCCCAGATGCCAAAAGGGTTGGGGAATGCAGGCCTAGCACAAAAGAGGGGCCCAGAAGGCTGCATGACAGAATCATGGAATTCCAGCCATGGAGGCAGAAAAGCATCCACGAAATTGCAGCAAAGGAGGCCACCTGGATGTAAGGCCAACCTTGCCGAGCCCCAAGGTCCCCGCTGGTTTCTGGGAACAGAAGAGTCTTGCTTTTCCCATCTCCTGGGGATCTAGCCCCATGGCTCCAAGGCCAGACTCAGAGGCAGGCGTGCCCAAGGAGCGAGGGTTATGTTCTAGAGCTGTCTGTCCAATGGGGACCAACAGACACACGTGGCCACTGAGCACTTAATATGCAGCTAAAGAACTGAATTTTAAATTTCATTTAATTTATATTAACTTAAAGCTTAAATTAACTTAAAGCTTAAAATGGAATGAGTGTAAAATATTCTTCCCACTAAACACAGCTTTATTGTTTTGATTATAAACAATGAAGATGATATTTCACTGGGGTAAAAATTGACCTTTTCAATGTGCAAAATATACATGGGATTTTGAAGACTTGGCGCAAACAGTCCCATAAAGTATCCCCTTAGTACTTTTGTTTATATTGATTACTCCCTGAAATGACACTTTAGGTATATTGAGTGGAATAAAATATAAAATTAAAATTAATTTGACCTGTTTTTACTTTTAAAATGTGGCTACTAGAAGGCTTTAAAGTTACATATGAGAGGGGACCCCCCCAAGATGGAATTTATTTATTAAAAATTGTGTATTTATTCTTATATGTTTAAACTCCAGTCACCTTCAAAGTACTCTCCACTGATGCAGTACCCCATTGAGACGCTTTTTCCACTGCTCAAAACAGTTTTGAACTTGTCAATTTTGATGCCTTTTAGTGCGTCTCGTTTTTTGTTTCACCTCTTCCATATTAGCAAAACTTTTCCCTTTGAGGAATTTTTCATCAGGAAAACAAAACAAAAAAAGTCACTCGGGGTGATATCGGCTGGATAGGGAGGGTGGGGCATGGAGGTCATCCTATTTTTGGTTCAAAACTGCTGAACACTCAGATGTGGGCAGATGCACTCGTCAATTGCCCATCATGAAATGGGTAAATGCATCTCAAAAAGAAAAAAAATTAACTGAAGCCGAACACAGCCTGTCACAACGCTAGCCAGTACACTAATGCTGATGAGTTCCTAAAACACTGACCTAGGAGGGGAAGCCTGTACTGCCAGAGGCCCACCCTCCAAAAGATAATTGCGGGTTTTGGAGAGTCCTCCCTTGTATGTGGCCATCACGATATTTCTACTGGGGACAGTGGTTTTTAGATAATCCCAAGGACAGAAGAGAATCTGAGGCCAGGCATGTTGGCTCACACCTGTAATCCCAGCACTTTGAAAGGCCAGGGCAAGAGGATTGCTTGAGCCCCGGAGTTCAAGACCAGCCTGGACAACATAGTGAGACCTTGCCGCTACAAACAAAATTTTTAAAAAAATTATCCAGGCATGGTAGCACATGCCTGTTTTCCCAGCTATTCAGGAGGCTGAGGCAGAAGGATCACCTCAGCCCAGGAGGTTGAGGCTGTAGTGAGCTGTGATCATGCCACTGCACTCTAGACCTGGGCGACAGAGTAAGACCCTGACTCAAAAAGAAAGAGAGTTCAGAAATCAAGCCCAAGACCTTCAGTCTTCAGATTAGGAAAGGTTTGGGGCATGGGAGAGGACAGAGAGGGTCGGTTCCTGGTGTGTTAATTCCCCAGACAGAAGAGTCGACAAGTCCCTCCCCAAGCTCCCTGCATCCCCCCCCCACAGTCCTCCCCCAGGGTTCCACCCTGGCCCTGCCCCATGATGGCAGTCACCTCAGGCCAGCAGCTTCCCACCCCTGGGCCTGGGAATGGGCTGCCCCTGCCCAGAGACTCTGTGAGGATTAGCAGATAATGCAGCCAAGACGCCAGGCCTAGTGATGAAATGGGATTCCTCCCCGCTTTTCTGGAAAGCCTGGAGACCTCAGTGCCCCAAAGACACAATGGATGGGGAAATTATCTTACTGTAAAGTGCCCTGCCGAGGTGAAGGATTTCCTTCCAGGACCATCCCTTCTAGATCACCCAGGACCCAGTCCACGGAGCCCCCCACCCATGTAGTCCAAGCCTCTTATGAGGCAGCAGGCACGGTGTGAAGGGCTTCATGTCCCTGCCTTAGACCGGGGCACCATCCACTTAGTGAGCCTCCAGCAACCCGATGAAGCATAAAATAACCAGAGGGAGGGAAGGAAGGAAGAAGGGAGAGAGGGAGAACACGAGGAGGATTTTGCCCTTCCCACTGCTCACCTGGTCTCATCCTAGATTTCTTGAACTGTTTGAAGATGAGGTTCATCTTGTCCAAACAACACTGAACCTGCTGGATACTGTGGGCAGGAGACAGGGAGCAGGTGTCATAGAGAAACGGGTGAGGGAGCAGATGGGAATGGGGAGGAGTTGTCTCCCTGCAGAAGGAGCCTCGCTGCCACAGTTTTGGGGGGCCAGCCCAGGAATAAGGGTGGCTATCCAGTCTCTAAGCTTATTTGAGACCCCTTGGAGCCAGCCAGTCATCACTTATCCTCATGACTCTCTCTCTCTCTCTCTCACACACACACACATACACACTCCATGAGTTACTCTAAAATACAAATTAAAAAAATACAGAGGTGAGAGGGAGAGGCCAAGCAAGACAGGCCTCTGGGAGGTGGCCTTTGCTACACAAGAAGACATAAGAATAGACCCCAGGAAGGAGCTGAGGTTCCTGAAACCCAAGAGCATCTGGCATTGAGAACTGGAGATGGAGTGGAGCGGAAACCTCTGATCATCTGGAAAGGGCAAGCAGGTATAGTTCCTTGGTACACTCAATGCCTGGTATGAAGAAGAAATTCAACACAAATAAAGAACCCACAATCCGCGTTTACAACAAGCATGAACAACAATCCTGCCTGGAGGCAGGGGAATCTGGAGGCCTGGGGTTTAAGGTCATTATTGTTTCTTCCTTCCCCTCTTCAGGCTGGATATACACACTGCTAGAGAAGTCGGCCGTGTGGGAGGAGGTCTTCCTCACCCCCGGGTCTGCCTGTGCAGCTCCACGTTCTCCCTAAAGCACCTCCAAGCGGCCCCATCTAGCTATTTCGGGAGCTAGTCTCTGGGCAGAGCACAAGCCTGTCCCCGGGCTCTGCCAGCCCCAGGGGCCTGCCCTCCCGAGAACGTGAGGGCGAAGGACCAGGTGGCTGGATGGGACCTCAGACCTACAGTCGTCATCCGGAAGGCTCGGGCCAAATGTGTTCTGAATTCAGAATTGCCTTCTGGTTTCAAAAAGGAAATCCAGTGCACACACAAGATGTGGTGGTGCGCCCCTGCCAGGATCCCAGGCAGCACCTCCTAACCAAACACGTTCACGTCTTCAGAGAACCAAAAGATACTCTAAGCGGGTACATCAAGTCCAGAAAGAGCCTCATGTCAGGGTAGCCAAAACAGTACGATAAAACCCCATAGTTTTCGGAGTTTTTGAATGTAGGATTCAGGACACGGGGCGATGGCAGAGTGGGCAAGGGGGCAGCGGCTCCACATGCATCAGACTGTGGGATGGGTGGGCATTTTGATGGCTGTGAAAGGGAGAATGGGGTTTTAAAGGCTGTAAATCCCTGCTTGGAGTAGGCCAAGAGCACAGGCTTTGGGGGTGGACAGACCAGGCCCGAAGTCCGCCTCTGTCATTTGCCACTGACTGGCTGTGACTCAGGACAAATTAGCCTCTCTGGGTGAGCTTCCTCTTCTATAAAATGGACAACATGGCAGCACTATGATTGTTTGGAGGATTCAATGAGATGCTATGAGAGGACCTAAGCAAGGGCCTGACAGATACAAGGAACCAAACAGTTTATTTTCTCTGAATTATCTCAGTAACTACTGAGATTCCTAACTCGCTCTGCCACCTGCCAGATGGGGCAGGACCACAGGCCCTTTCCTCCTGCTGGCGGGTCTCAGGGGAGGGTCTTGCCCATTCTGCGATCTCCCACTGCTCCCCCACTCCCTAGTGCCCTGGCCAAGGGAGGGGAGAAGGAGGGCTGACTTCCACAAAGCCTGAGGACCCTTCGAGCTGCACACCCCACCCCCACCCCACAAAGAAGGAAAATCCCACAGACCTTCTGTCCTCATGTACCTGATCCCGGCTGTTCGCCAGCTCGGAGCTCAGGTTGTTCAGGCTCGTCTGGGTCTCTGTGATGTTTTGGGAACATCTGGAGAGGACCTCAGCCAGCTGCGGGGCAGAAGGGCAGAACCCCATGAGACCTCAGCTCGCTCGGGGCACTGATGGGCAGGCTGACTGGACCACTGGTTCCCCCAGGTTCGATCAAGATAAGCCCATGGCCCACCCAGCCTCACTCACAGTCCGCAGCCTGGACCTCAGCTCTGCTACCTCCTTCAGTTCCTGGAGATCAGGCGTTCCTGCCACGCTGCTGAACCTCGAGGGAAGCAAGGAGAAAGGCCACGTTTGGGGGCTTCGGAGGCGGCGGAGGTGGCGGGCAGAAAGCTCAGTGACCGCATGCTCAGCATGGCACCTCTGGCACAGTCATGCTAGCTGGCGAAGTCTCTGGGGAGTTCTGTGTTTGGGACAAAGGAACCAGCCTAAGAGGTCCCTACTCACCCAGGGGTGACATTGTTGACCATCATCAAAAATAAAGATTGAGGCGGACTGAAACACCTTGAATCATTGAAAATTCACAAACCCACGATGTAAGGCAGCTATTAATAAACTCCTTACCCAGAAAATTTGTAACTAAAGGGAAAGAATGAAATTCCTATATTTTTTGAGAGCCAAGAGCTTATTGATGAGAGAAAAGCTATATTTTGTAGACTATCAGTCAACAATGTGCCAGAACTTGGAACATTAGCATCCTGCTACCCATACACTTATTCATGTGGACGTAGTGTTAAAATCAACAATGAGGCCAGGGGCTATGGCTTACGCCTGTAATCCCAGCACTTTGGGAAGTGGGGCAGGAGGATGACTGGAGGCCAGAAGTTTGAGACCAGCCTGGGCAACATAGTGAGATCCTGTCTCTACAAAAAACAAAAACAAAACAAAAACAATCAGTAGGTGTGGTGGCATGCACCTGTGGTCTCAGCTACCCAGGAGGCTGAGGTGAAAGGATTGCTTGAACCCAGGAGTTTGAGGCTACAGTGAGCTATGATCATGCCACTACACTCCAGCCTGGGTGACAGTCTCAAGAAAAAGGGAAAAATGATGAATAATTAAGGGGGCACATTTGCATGGTAACAAGGTCACCTAGTACTGCTTTTTGTCTTTTGGTTTGCAGGGAGAATGGAATGACACAGTAAAGAAATCAGGCTGCTACCATCCGATGGCATGTCAACCTGAAGTACCCAGCATCATCTACGATGTATTCTAGCAAAAGTGTCACTTGAATCCACCCAGTCTCTGTAACTCCCCATTTACAGACAATGCCAGTAAAGCCAAACAACTCCAAGATGAAACTCTAGCCGCGTCCAGAAGAGGTGGGACGATGGACCTGGTTCCCTCAACATGCCAGTGTCAAGAAAAACGGAGGGGAAACAGTTTGTGCTACATTACAATAGACTTAAGGAACAAAACAACCAGATACACAGTGTGGTCTTGGACTGCATCCTGGTTTGGACAAAGCCAGCTGTAAAAGGAAATTTGGAGGATAATTAGGAAAATCTGAATATGAATGGGCACCAGATGAGACAAGAATGTATTGACATGGAGGGGAGAGCTCATTAGCTGAGAAAGGCAGGTTAAAAAACAGCAGGTTCACAATAATCTCATGTGGGTTGATATATGTACTTTTATAATAGAAACATATCCAGAAGGATACATACTACTGAGGTGTGATAACCTATCTCTGGGTGGTAGGACACGGTCTTTTTACTTTCTTATTTTTGCTTTACCTATATTTTGTAACTTTCTACCATGAGCATACACATTTTTAGTAACAACAACAATTTTTAAAAGTATCAGGCCAGGCACAGTGGCTCACACCTGTAATCCCAACACTTTGGGAGGCCAAGGCAAGAGGATTGCTTGAGCCCAGGAGCCCGAGACCAGCCTGGGCAACATGGCAAGACCTCATCTCTACAAAAAAAAATTTAAAAATCAGCTGGACGTGGTGGTGCGCACCTGTAGTTCCAGCTACTCGGGAGGCTGAGGTGGAAGGATCACCTAAGCCCGGGAGGTCGAGGCTGCAGGGAGCCATGATCATGCCACTGCACTCCAGCCTGAGTGACAGAGAAACCCCAACTGAAAACAAAAGTATCCTGTATATTCTGACTTGGGAATGAAGGAGCAGAGGAAGAAAAAGGAGGTGAGTAAAGAGAGAACTGGGAGTGAACTGGAAGCTCTGTGAGGGCAGGGGTGCTGTCTGCTTTGCTCATCAGACATCTGTGCTTAGTGCATAGCGGTTACTCAGCGCATGGTTGTGGGAGGAATTGCTGAGTGCACAGTTGGATTTTAGGGCGTGGAATACTTGATGGCAGAAGCGGCTGACCCAATCCAACTGGACAGGGGAGTCAGGAGACACGGGTTTGAGTCCTAGAGCTGGTGGCCACGCTTGCTATCTGCCCGACCTTCAGGCCTCAGGCTCTTCATCCACAATACGGGGAGACACATTTCCTGCCTGCTACCTAGCAAGGTATGTGAGGGGATCCAACGGGGTCTCAGAGATGATGGTCTTGACGGGAAAGCACACTTCCACGAACACACACTGTCTCTGCTGGTGAGCGGGGAAGCCCGGGGAATCCCGAAGCAGTCCCGCCTGCAGGAGGCAGTGGCTGCCAAGGAGGCCCAGGGAGCTTCAGGACAAAGGCGAGGCTGCCCTGCCAAGGAAGCCTGCCTGAGGAGCTGGAGGCAGGGGGAGCACAGTGTGGGAGAGGCCACTTGGCACCAGGTGCTTGGGCTCTTCCCCGGGACACTCAGCTCATGAAGAGACCCAGCTCCACAGGGGAGGAGCCAGTGGCCTCAGGCCCTAAGAGACTCAGAAGGTCTCCTAGGTCTTATTTTGAAACGAGGGAGTTGAGAGGCCTCAGAGATCAATCAGCCTCTCATTTCAAAAACGAGGACACAGATGCCCAGGCAAGCGGAGGTGACAGTGGCCTGGGGTCACTGGGAGTTAGCGAAGAGATGGCGGTTGGCCCCTGACTCAGAACTCTCTCTGCTCTCCATCCTCCTCCTCGACAGGAGGCTGACATCTGTTTTGAAGCAGGTCCTTGCCTGACCGGAGTTTTCCAGACATGCCATGCCTCAGAGGCCTCAGAGCCTGTGGGGAAGCAGCAGCCAGCAGACGCCAGGGCTCCAGACCCGGCCCAGGTGTCCTCCCCAGATGCCTGTTGGTTCAGGGCAAGTGGGCAGACCCCCCAAGGCCTTCTCTACAGCTCTCTTTCTGGATCCAGAACCTACAACTACTGGTCATTTTATTGGGGTCTGACCTCCCTCTAGCTGGACACTCCAGAACCCCCCTGCATTCTCTCCTCTCTTCTCCACCCACACATCCGTCCCTGTCTGACTTCACTCCGGGATATTTGCCACCATGACTGTGGCTTCAACAAACTTCAACAGCACCCACTCTGTCTCTCCAACATAGCCCTCTTCTTCTCTGTCTCTGCACAGACCTTCCCACCTGATGTGTTCTCCTTCCTTCTAGCCTTAAAAGCCTCATCTTCCAGGAAGGCCTCCGTGGTTGCCTCTACCTATCTCTAGTCTTCTTCTACTCAACCATCCCACCAGCCCTCACATGCCTGGGAGGGAATAACTGCTCTGGGGGAAGCATGGGCCTCTCTGCATGACACGATGCCACACTTACCCCTGCAGCCCCGCCTGCACCCTGGACAGAGCTCTGCTTGAAGGAGATTCACTGGCAGTGCTGCTGACTGACCCCCGCTCTGCGTCCCTGTCTGAAGGGGGCTCAGCCAGGACAGGGACTCCATCCCTGTCATCTGGAGAGGCTTCCCTTCCACCTCCTGCACCCACACCCCCACCTCCCAGCTGCCCGGTCATCAGCCTGGCTCCTGCCAAGCCCCAGGAGACACACAAGGCTGCAGTGAAACCCACAGCTGGGAAACTCCCCGGACCTCCCTGAGGACGGGGGCCAGCGGATGGTGGGAGGAGGGGGACTTCGGGCGTGGTGGCAGCCTGATCTTCTGTCCCCAAAGACTGCAGCCACCTGGCGTCCCTAGGCTGCAGCGGCCCCGGCTCTCACCCGCACCATGGCCCCAGGCTTGGCGCAGGGTGAGCCTTCTAAAACACCCCGAGGAGGGCCTGGTGGGACAGAGGCCCCTTCCTGGGGCGAGGAGGCAGCCCTGGAACCCGGAGAGCCCGTGGGGCTGTGAGCCTCCTCCCCCCAGGGGCACCGTCGGGAGTATCAGAGGCGAGGAACAGAAGGAGAGAGAAGGGCCGAGGGTCCCGGCGGGCCTGGGCAGGACACCCACCTCTCGGTGCCCAGGCTGCTGCTGAGGAAGAGGAGGGCCGTCCGCGCGACCTCCAGAGTCCGCCTGCATGTGGCCTGCAGCACCTCCCTGCCCGGGAAGCCTGAGTCAGAGTCACCTCGACCAGGGACCGAGGGTGGGAGGGGCTGAGAGCGTCGTGCACGTGG
>NW_007246026.1:400415-490739 GCF_000164805.1 Carlito syrichta
GCCCGCGCCAGCCGCAGGGCCTGGTGGCCGACGCCCAGCACGCCCTGAAACACACAGGCGGGCAGGGTCAGGTCCCGCCTCTCCCGCCGCCGTGCCCCACCCGCTCCCGGCCACCTGGGCGTCGCCCCTCACCTTGGCTGTGCTGTGATCTGCCTGCAGGTCCACTTTGGGAACGAACTTGGGGACGTCGAGAGCAGCTGCAGACAAACACTCTGTCTGAGGGGACGGCCTACGTGGATCCGGGTGGGCTCTGAGCTCGCCTTTCGTTATTTCCAGCTCACACTCACACCTCACTGCCAATCTCCCACCGCAACCTTCCCTCCCAACTCATCCTGTCCCCGCCTTTCAAGCCCCGAATGCACGGAAGGAGCGACTTTACATCTGCGGTCCCTCACTGCCGCCTTGTGGTCACTCTTGAGAACTACAGCCTCATGCCCAAGAACTGGTCTCTGCAGCCCGAAAATGGGCTAAAACCACCCTCTTGCCCACTGGTTTCAAGATGAACTCCCCAGCCTCTGAGAAAGTGGATAAAATTGATATTATTCAAATGAGAATGAATTACACTTTTTTCTAGAACTTGGAAAAAGGACAAAGCTCTGGACCCCTGACGACATTCCCTTCTCCCCAGCAGCATGGGCCCCTACTTTCTCCAACACAGACTACCCAAGGCCTCCTCACTAATCAAAGATTGCAGAGAGCATGTTAACTCCAAATCTAGCTGTCTCCAGTAGAGTTTCTTTCACAGCTCTGAGGATGCTGTGAACCCAGGGAGGTCAAGCTACCAACCCAAGTCACGTGGCATCTCAGAGGCATGTGTAGAATTAGAACCCAGGTCTGCCTTCTGCACCCTTGGGCCCAAAGAAACTCCCACAAAGAAAAGTAATCTATGCCTTGGACTGTAGACCCCTGTCTCTTGGAGAAGAATGTGAGGAGGAGGAAAATCCAGTCTGGTCCTACTCACGGTCCCTGAAAGCCAGCCCCTTCGGGGTCTCGCTGGCCATGCTGAAGAGGGTCAGAGGGCTCCTTGCTGTCGTGTGGGCCATGTGCTGTGCTGACAGTTTGGGCTCGAGGACGCAGAGGTGGCCCTCAAAGAGGTACTCCTGGTGCCGGGGAGCTACGTTAGTCTGCTCATACACGACCTCCTGAAAGATGGCAATCCTAGACACAGCAGGGAGAGAGCGAGACAGGCAGGATGTGGGGTCAGGGTAGCCGAAACCCCATGTCTTGCTCATGGACAGAGCTGTTTTTCAGAGGGAGGAACTAGGGTGGTTTTCTGTCTCACGGGTGGAGAGACAAACGAAAGAGTTTGTGTCTTATGGTGGGTGGACACTGAGTGGGAACAGAACCCAGGAGTCCCAGTACCCAATCTCTGCAACACAGAGAGACCTCATCTCTAAAGGAAAAAGAAAAAAAAAGAAAAAAAATTAACTGGGTGTGGTGGAGTATGCCTGTAGTCTCATTTACGTAAGAGTCTAAGGCAGGAGGATCCCTTGAGCCCAGGAGTTCGAGGCTGCAGTGAATTATGGTTGCACCACTGCACTCCAGCCTGGGAGACAGAGTGAGAAGCTTACACTAAATTTTTTAAAGTTACCTAGTCCCATAAAGTACTCCAGGAATAAAGGGTTCTATGGGCAATAAATGCAGGAAATGTACTATCAGCACGTACACACACACACACACACACACACACATACCTCAGACTTATAATGCATATTAGCATTGGAAAGGGTGTGGATTTTCTGAAGTGAAAAAAAGGAAACCTGCTTAAGTTTGTAGAACTAGTATTTTTCCAAACTAAGTTTAGACCCAGAAGCTTTTGTGTCGGAACACTCCACAGAACCTGCTTTGGGAGATGCTGCTTTGGATGCTCACTTCTGCTCAGATAGAGACAGTTCTTGGGCCTTCCCTCCCTCACCCCACTTACGTGTTGTGGGCATGGATGTAGACATGGTGCAGGACTGCTTGGGACAGGGAGAAGACATGGATGACAACGCGCTGCAGGATGTCACTGGTCTCCGCAAAGAACTGGTCGAAGCCCCAGCACTTGGCCGGTTCCGCTTCCAGGATGTTGGCCAGGATGGGCACCAGCTGGCTCTGCAGGCCCCTGCCCTCCAGGAATGGAGATCGTCAGGGGCTGGGGCCCAGACTTGTCCTCCTTAAGTAGGTAGCGAGGGCATTCCAGAAGAACGTCCTGGAACCCCAGGACCGAGGTGGTGGGGCAGGGTGGATTGGGAGGAAGCGCTGGAAGAACTCACTCCAGCATCCAGATGGGGAAGCTGAGGCCGCAAAGGGAAAGTGGCCCGCGGCATGGCAGTCCTGACTCAGCAGTGAGGAGAAATAGCCAGTGCAGACTCACTGGGTCCCACTCACATTGACAGCTGGCAGGTGATGGGGAGAGAGTAACTCCACTCCAGGGGCCCATTCTCCCGCTTCTGAGTTCCTGCAATGGCCCCGGCAGGCTTCTCCGTGGTGATCCGGTACCTGCGGGTTGGCAGGACAGGGTCAGTGGGATCCCCAGCCCTCGTGTTTCAAAGGGTGGCACACTCAGCATGGAGGACTCAGAGCCCTTGTTCGGGTCACCCGGCCACCCTGAAGAAATGGGATGTGAGAGGCCTGACTCTCAGCTGAGGAGACCCCCTCGACTGGCATTCCTTGCCCAGCTCTTTGCTCCAGGCAGAGAGATCTTTGCCCTGTCCACTGCCTCTCCTCTTCTGACACTTCCCACGGCCTGGCCTCCAAACCTTTGCCCATGCTGTGCTTGGTCCCCAGGATCCACCTTGCTCCCTTCAGAGTCTAGTCTCCCCCGACATCCTCCCTCCACCTCCCACACCAGGCTTCTTCCTCTTTCCTGAAGCCTAATACAATATAGGTTTCACACGTCTTGGCCCCTGGGTTGAGGGTGGGTGCACTGACTTCCTTGTCGATCCAGCTTAAATCTCCCTTGTTCTGGGTGAAGCACCCTGAGGGAGCAGCTACTGTCTGCAGCTCCACTCATGTCAGATGACAGAAAACCATGGTGGGATTCTGGACCCGGACACAGGAGGCTGGGTTCTGGCCCCACCCTTGCCGTGGCAGGCTCTGCAGACTCAAGGAAGTCACTTTTGGAGCCTGGGCTGGGATGAGGTAAGCATTAAAATGAAGGGAAGGTGAAAGTGAGGCCCAGAGCAAAGATGAGGGGACATCAGCAGGCCCCCATTCCGCCATGGGCAGGGCTTGGTTGATCTCAACACAGCCTCCAACTCCCGGCTCAAGTGATCCCCCAGCCTCAGCCTCCCAAGGAGCTGGGACTGCAGGTTTGGGACACCATGCTCGGCTAGTTTTTAAAATTTTTTTGAAGAGACAAGGTCTCCCTGTGTTGCCCAGGCTGATCTCGAACTCCTGGGCTCAAGCAATCCTCCCAGCTTGGCCTCCCAAAGTGCTGGAATTATAGTCATGAGCCATCATGTCAGGCCTCAGCTTCTTGTTTGAGGGACTGAATAACAAAGGCTCTACAAGGAGCCTGGGTGGAGGCTGGAGCAGAGGAGGACCACAGAGCGGGAACAGGGGACACAGCAGGGACCAGTGGCGGAAGGGCCAGGTGCCTGCCAAGGGAAAGTCCAGGGCCTGTCCCCTTCAGCCCTGCCGCGTGGCCCACCGTACATGATCTCCTTGTTACGTCGAGGCCCGCCGAAGGGAATGAAAGGCAGGCTGCCGGTGGCTGCATGGTACAAGGTCACCCCGATGCTCCAGAGATCCACAGTCACCCCGAACACTTTTTGCTGGGGCTTTCGAAGCACCGCCCGCTCATACATGTCAGGGTGCTGCAAGAGAACCAGAAAGCAGCCGTGGGAGTGGGGAGGGCCCAAGCCCCCATCCTCAGACTCCTCCCTCCATCCTCAGGGGGAAGCAGAACCGTTCAGAATCCTTCTCCTTTGCCATCTTGAAAATAGGCGGCAAGCCAGGCTCGGTGGCTCAGCCTGTAATCCCGCGCCTTTGGGAGGCTGAGGTGAGTGGATTGCCTGAGCCTGCGGGTTCGAGACCTGCCTGGGGAGCGAGACCTCATCTCTACAATAAATCAAAAAAAAAAATCAGCCGGGCTTGGTAGCACACGCCTGTAATTCTGGCTACTCCGAAGGCTGAGGCGGAAGGATCGCCAGAGCCCGCAGGTTGAGGCTGCGGTGGCTGGGAGCAGCCACTGCACTCCAGTCTGGGCGACAGAGTGAGACTCCAACTCAAAAAGAAAGAAAGAAAATAGGTGGCACGTTGGCTGCCAGGACATTTCTGTCTGCTTACCCTCTGCCCTGGGGAGGAGGCGGCCAGCTGCGTCCCATTCTCCAGAACATTCGGTCAAGGAGTTCCTGGCACGAGGCAGGTGGCCCCGGGGCAGGCCCAGCACCACCTTTTCCATCTTAGACGGCAGAATGAATGCCTCTGGCTGGGGTGCAAGGGTCAAGCTATGACCCTGCCGGAAGCAGCGGGATGGGCCAGGCCTCCTCCCAGGGGGCTCTGAGGGAATCCCAGGACAAGAGGAGGGCCTCAGCTTGGGGCAGCGGGTCCCCAGCCGCGCACTCACCAGGTACTCTTCAGTCCCATAGACCGAGATGAACTTCTCATCGTCATCGAGCTCCCGGGCGGCCCCGAAGTCTGTCAGTTTGTAGATGCTCTGTCCCTGGTCCCCCACGAGGCGCATGATGTTCCCCGGTTTGATGTCGCGGTGGACGATGCCGTTCTCCCGCAGGTGGTTCATGCCGGCCACTGGGGACGGATGGAGGGCAGCTAGCAGCTCTGGCCGGGCCAGTCTAGCATCAGGGCTCATGTCGGGGGGAAGGCTGTCCTTGAGTCGAGGGGGACAATGTGTTCCCATGGGCTCATGGGGCCATAGGACAAGCAAGAACAGAGGGACACACAGGACAAAAGAGGGAGCCACGAGGGCACTGGGGTGTCCGGGTTCCATCCGGATTATCTAGGAAATTGAGAGGGGCTCTGTCTCCACAGGGGCAGCACCCCCTCTTTAATTATTTACATTATGTACTTAATTGTGGTAAAATATTCAAAACAGAATTTCCCACTGTAACCATTTTAAACTGCTCAGTTCAGTGGTATTAAGCACATGACCGTTATCTTGCAAGCATCACCACCACCCATCTCGAGAACTTTCTCATCTTCACAAACTGAAACTCTGTACCCACAAAGCAACACTCCCCACTCCCCTTCCTCCCAGTCCTGGCAACCACAAATTCTTCCCCGTCTCTATGAGTCTGACTGCGCTAGGTGTCATGGGAGCAGAATCCTGCAGTGTTTGTCCTTTTGTGTCTTTCCCCTCTTAGCATCATGACCCCAGAGTTCATCCCTGCAGTGGACTGTGTCAGAATCTCCTTCCTTTTAAGACTGAACAATATTCTATTGTATGTGTGCACCACATTTTGTGTATATGTTTAGGCTGCTTCCACCTTTTGGCTCTGTAAATGATGCTGCTATGAACACCGGTGCACAGTCGTTTTAATTTTTTACTTTCACATTGAAGTTGCAAATGGAATGATTGGCAGGAACCAGACACCTGGGTCCTGCCCATCAGCGTCTGTCCCAGGCCTGCTGCTGGTCTGAGGGGGAGACGGGGACAGGGAGGGACTCACCCACGCAGCGCAGCACCACCAGGAACTCCTCCTCGGGCAGCCCGAAGGCATTGTCGGGGCTCTCCAGCACACTTAGCAGACTCCCGCTGGAGCAGTACTCCATCACCAGCACCTTCTGCCTGCTGGGCCCCTATGGGCAGCACGGAGGACGGCTTGGGGGCCGGCACTTCCCCCCGCCCACCGAGAAGAGGTGGCTCTACCTAGAGCCAAAGCCCCCATTCTCGAGGCTCCAGCTTCCGCCCTGGCCTTCCCTCCCTGGCCTCACAGGGATCCCACACACTGGAATCCAAGGTCACCTTTTCCAGGAAACCCTCTCTGCTCGGGTACTGATTTGGTCATTTCTATCCCATGTGCTGCGACTGTCCCCTTGTATTCTTTGCTTCCCTCTACAGGCCCTGTCTGACCTGCTGACGAGCACATGCCCACATCTCTTTCACTGTGTGTCCCGCCTCTCCCTAGACTGTGAGGGTCAAGGACAAGCACTGGACCCACCGTCTCCTCCACTGCGAAGAGCTTGATGATGTTCTGGTGGTTCAGTTTCCGCAGGACCTCGAACTCCCTCACCTGTACCTCGCGGGGCCGCAGGTAGCTGACGTTGTTGAAGACCTTTACAGCAACCAGCTCCCCTGATTTCTGCCGTGGGAGAGGGAGGGGTGGGGAGCAGCACAGGGATGAATACAAGTCCCACCCCTGCAGGGGAGCAGAGATCCTCTCCTGGGTCTCCATTCAGCCTCTCCAGCCAGCCCAACTGCAGAGATGAGCAGATAGCCTGGTAGGACGGGGGCCCCCACCCTCAACGACTTCTCCTGCTCAGGGGTTAGCACTGGGAGGTGACACGGGCTTGGCACACCTGACATCCTGCAGGGAATGGCTAGTTGTGATGACTACTGCGATTGACAATCACTACAGTGACATCCTGCACCCCTTGGTGTTCACGGCAGGGCAGGGCTGCCCGAGGAGGAGTTCCTGGTGGTGCTGCGCTGCGTGGGTGAGTCCCTCCCTGTCCCGGTCTCCCCCTCAGACCAGCAGCGTCTGGCTGCAACACTTGAGCGTGAGAGAGTGGAGGATCGTCTCCTGTTCTGGCAGGAGAAAGCCAAACAAGGCCTCCTTCCCACCTCTGCCATTCCTAGATCCCATTTGCTGTTGCCTCCCTGGAATGTCTGCTCTGTGACTTCATGTATTTCTTGCCCCGACTCGACTCATGCTGACAGCGGCACCATCCCAAGAAGCTCTTTCCTGGCTCCCCCTACCCCTGTGCAAACCCATAGTGTCCTCCCTGCCCAGATGTGCTTGCTGCGGAGTCCAGAGGCCTCTGTCCGGCCTGCGCCACCCTGGGTGCTCCTGGGGGCTGACTGGGCCTGCCTTCTAGGTGTGAGGAGCCATGGCTGAGCTGGTCAGGGCCTGGCCAGCACTGCTCCCTACCTTGTTGCGGGCCTTGTACACACTGGCAGTGGCCCCTTGCCCCAGCAGGTCGTCCGTGTGCCACAGGTAATTGGCTGTGCTCTGCATTTCCCGCCACCTCCTGGCTGGCCACCTTCCGTGTAGAAAAAGAACATGCTGGGGGAGGGAGGTCAGGATTCCATCCTGGGATGCGCACTGGTGACCAGTAGCCATGCCCCAAGACCACTCCGCAAAGGGCTCCATGTGGCCATGCCACAGGCAAGGGAGCAGGGGAAGTGGGAAACACAAAGAGGTTAAGTAACTTCCCCAAATGGCAGCATGCAACACCAAGGGAGCCCCACTGGGCTCCCAGCCCCAACCTGCTCCTTCCCACTTACGGGGTCTTCACCCCCAGGCAGGCCAGGATGCAGAGACCAACCTCTTGTCTCCGGCACCTCTCCCAGGCACTGAGGATTCTGGAGTTTTGGCATCCAGGCCTGGGATTGTCCCAGGAAGCAGAAACAGCGCAGGAGGAAGGGCCCCGGGTCAGGCAGCGTTAAACATACCACCACAAATCTCCAGGATTGCAAAACGAGCCTGGAGGCCCGGTAGCCCGCCCCCAGCCACCCACTCAGTGGGCCTGCCAGGCCCACCACTTCCTGCCGCTGGGAACTAACAGCTGCTCACCAGGCAACCAGTGTGTCCAGGTCAGTGCTGCTCCCGGTAGGGACAGGGCTACTGCCCAGGGTGTGTGGGCTGTGGGTGTGTGAGCATATGGAGTGAGAGAGCCAAACAATCATCAATCCAAGGGCTTAGGAGCCCTGGGGAGGATCTGAAACCTCCCTACAACTCCATTTCTCGTCTTTGCCCTCATCCTCTTCTCTCCAAAGGCTGGTTCCCCTAAAGCAATTGGTTCCAGAGATTGTAGCCTCAGAAGTTAAACTCAACGCCTTTCTGAAAAATAGGGCCAGGCCTGGTGTTTTGGGGATACCTGGAGGCAGGAGCATAAGAAGGGTCACCATTCCTTAAATACTTTTTTATTTTTATTTTTTTTAGAGACAGGGTCTCTGTTGTCCAGGCTGGAGTGAAGTGGCATGATCATAGCTCACCACAGCCTCGAACTCCTAGGCTCAAGCAATCCCCTCACCTCAGCCTCCTGAGTAGTTGGGACTACAGATACAAGCCACACTCCTGGCCCACCTTAAATACTTTTAAATAAGGCTGGATTAGAAAAGACCTCTTCCTATTCTAACATCTTATAGTTCTCAAACTGAGGGTCGCCATTCCTGGAATCCTATGTTTTTGTTTTTCAGCTCTGAGTCTTTTCTCTGTGACATCTTTGTAAAAAATGCAAATCCTTAAGAATGTCAAGCCGGTTCGGTGGCTCAGCCTGTAATCCGGCGCCTTTGGGAGGCTGAGGTGAGTGGATTGCCTGACCCCGCGGGTTCAAGACCCGCCTGGGCAGCGAGACCTCATTTCTACAATAAATCAAAAAATTAGCCGGGCATGGTAGTGCAAGCCTGTAATTCCAGCTACTTGGAAGGCTGAGGTGGAAGGATCACCGGAGCCCAGCAGGTTGAGGCTGCGGTGGCCAGAAGTAGCCACTGCACTCCAGTCTGGGCGACAGAGTAAGACTCCAACTCCAAAAAAAAAAGAATGTCAGTTCCTTGAGCCAGAGGCCACTTGAAAAGCTCAAGTCCTGGTCAAGTCCTGGTTTTTGACAACGCACGAGGGTTTGCACTACACAGGAGCAACTGAGGTACTGAGAGGCTTCCTAAAGACAGGCCAGGAGCCCAGGGTGAATGGGTTGGTCGGGTTTCTCCCGCTGAGGCTGAGTCAGTCAGCAAGTCTGGGGTGTGGGACTGGGGCAGAGCGCACTGAGATCAAGGCCAAGGACTCTGGTATCAGAGCACAGAACAAGGGAGGCTGGGGGCAGTGGGCATTGTGGTGCAAAGGGCAGAGCCCCGGTGGGCAGCAGGCCCCCGAGTTCTGTGCCTAGGACCTCTGACCGGGGCACATCTAACTCAAGCCTGCACCCCTGCAGCATGCCCCATGCCCCCAGCACCTGGACCACAGAAGGGCTCAGGGGTCCTCAGGGAATGGTGAATGAATGAACAGGTAGAAGGTGAAGGGAGCTACTGACCTACCCACCAAGCCCCCTCCCTCCTCAGGGCTCTGCTGCGTCCAAGTGCACTTACCCAACGCTCCAAGTGGCCTGAATCAGGCAAAGGCTCTCCCCAGTGAGCCTATGTTATGCTTTCTGCCTTTGACAAGTCCAGGAGCTGAGCTACACCGGAAAGAGGAGGGCGGATGAGAGGCGCCCCTGTCGGTTTGCTTCTCAGCCTCCATCAAAGACCACTGGCCCAGCCCTTTAACCCTTTCCTGTTTGCCACCCTTCCCCACAGAGCTGGGGTGGAGGTTCCAGCCCTATCCCCCAGTTGCTCTGGGAGACTTTCCTGGCCACGCCCACTCCTGGGACTCAGGCCAGAGAGCAAGGCCCCCAGGAAAGGTGAGGGCAGGCACCAGGGAGGGAGCATCGTCAGCCCACGGCAACTCTTTGCTTTGCCTCAACCCTCTAGGCTGTTGGTGTGCGTACACCCCTGTGCTCCCTGAGCTACCCTTGGCCTGGCTCCCTCATGCCCACCCCCACCCCCACCACGCTGCACACTCACCCCATCTCCACTGCAGGGGATGCAGGCTTGTGGAACTGGGTGGCAATCCCAGAGTATTCAGGGCTTGCTGTCATTCGTGGGCCATGCTCATAGCATCCTGGTGGCCACAGACCCCTAGAACCCACAGGCAGGGCCAAGTAAAAGGGTCTATGCCACCCTGGGAGCTGGGATTAGTGAGCTTTCTCCCTGCCTCCCTGTGGTGGTAGGACACTCAGCACTGAGCCCTGGCTCTCAGCTCTCTCATACTTCCTGATTTCTCTCTCTCTCTCTCTCCTCTCTCTCTTAAAGAGACAGAAGCAGCTCGGTGCAGCCACCACCTCAGCAGGAAGGAGAAAAGGGATGCTCTGAGTTCCCGAGGAGGGAATAGGAACAGAGCCTGAGCCACAAGGAGGCCAGAAACTGAGGTCCCGATGGTAGCTGTGGCAGGCTGCTGTGTGCTGTTTTGGTATTTCCTGCAGTTTAGTGGAGCAAGCACATTCAGTCAACAAAGCAGGTCAGGCAAGTTAACCAAGTGGAGAGCTATCTGGGAAGTCCGGTTCCCATACCCAGGAGTCCCCAGGAGGTCCAGAACCTAAGCTAGCCAGTCCTGGGAGAGGCTGGATCTGACTCACCTTCCCTGTGAGCCTGCAGAGACCCAAGAGCGGTCCCCAGGATCCACTGATGCCCTTCAGTGTGGCTAGGAGCCCAGCACACAACCCCTCCCAGCCAACCTGCTCACCCACCACAGGAAGATGACAACACTCACTCTGCAGGTTGTATCAATGACACGGAAAACTATATTGGAAATGCTTGGGACACTGGAAAGCATTCTACAGACAGGCATTGAGGTCCACACAACTTTAGTAACTTGCCGTGATCTCCAGTGACTGGAAACCAGGTGCTAACCTTCCAGCCAGGGACTCAATGCCCCAAAGCAAACATCCTAGGTGGTAGGAGGGGTCTGTGCTGCTCTGGTCAGCTCTGATATGGCAGTTGGATGTGAAATGGTTAAAACCAGGAAATTCCATGTTTCTCTAGAGGGACTTTCCCATGGCCACACCTGTTGGTTTCCTCTGCCAGCCCCACCCCTACCAGTGACACCAGAACAGAAGCAGGGCTGAGAACTGCCTCATGCTCAGATGTACCTGCTGATAACACCCACAGCCAGAGGTGTTGCTGCCGGTTCTCATAGCAGACCCAGGAGAAATGTCCCCCCAGTTTCCCAGCTTTGCACCTACCTGGCACATGGGAGAATATGGGAGAATTGCACTTCCGAGGTATCCTGTGACGGGAGGTGTGGATTCCACCAGTGCATTTAATTGCTGATGCCAAGACCCCTCCAAAGCTCTGCTCTGCTGCAGTGTGATTCTGTTAATCTGGGTCCTTGAGTGACTATCATGAGCAGAGCGTCCCCTGCTGGCCCACAAGGGACATTGGGCTTTGGTGAGAAATCACCCTGTGCTGTTTAGGTCACTGAGTTTTGCAGCATAACCTGGCCTACTCCTATGTTCCCCCACTTTCGCTGATGCACCCGCTGGCTGCTTCCCAGCACTCTTGCTTTCTCCTCTCCTACAAGCCCAAGTTCTCTTTCCCCATGTATTTAGTGCCTCATGAGGCAGGCACTGAGTGCTGAAGACGTGAGGGTGAGACCTAGGCATCCTGCAGAGCCCAGGGATCCAGGGCTGCACAGGGAATGCTTCGAGGTCTGTACTTCAGTAGACAGGAATTCTGTGGACCCTGGCAGGAGGGCAGCTGGGAGAAGGGGGGTCAGGAAGAGCTTGCTGGAGAAGGGTTACTTGCCCAAACTTTGGAAGGGGGAGGCGCGAAGCAGAGAAGAGGGAGCTGGAGGCATGGAGTTCCAGGTAGTGGGCACATGTGCAGAGGCACAGCCTGACTGAGCTGGAGAACAGGGGGAGAGGTGGAGGTGGCCTGGAGCCATGTGGGTGACAGATCAAGTTTCTTAAAGTCACATCCTCCGTGTGGACAAAGGGAAACAATGTCGTTTCACCTGGGGAGGTGTGGGAGTCTGACGGGCTTCTGCGGGAAAGAGAAAGTCTGGAAGAGTCCCCGCCACATGTTCCCAAGTGGCTCTCAGGAGTCCTAGAAACAGAAGTGGCAATCCAAAGGTAGTACAAGGACCAGAGGCACGATGAGGGAGTCCTTGATGGCGGCTCTCAGGGAAAAAAAACTATTTTTTTTTTTTGCCGGGGTCTTACTCTGCCGCCCAGATTGGAGTGTGGAGTGCAGTGGTTCCACCACAGCTCACTGCAGCCTCAACCTCTTGGGTTCAGGTGATCCTTCCATCTCAGCCTCCCGAGTAGCTGGGACTACAGGTACACACCACCATGCCCGGCTAATTGTTTTGTTTTGACTTTTTTTTTTTTGGTAGAGATGAGGTCTCACTATGTTGCCGAGGCTGGTCTTGAACACCTGGCCTCGAGCAATTCTCCCATCTCAGTCTCATTGTGTTGAGATTACAGGTGTGAGTCACTGCACAAGGCTAAAACTGTCTCCCCCTACAAAGAGGCTGAGTGGTATAGTAGAGGGCAGGAGCTGGCTACATCATCATGGAGATACGGATCTGACTCTACCACTCACTCTGGGTGACCTTGAGCAAGTCACTCAAATTTTCTCAAAGGGTTGGTGTGAACACAAAATGAGAGGAAGGCTCTGAATAGGTATCAGTGATTTTTTCTGCCCCCACGGGGCCTATACCAGTTTTTCACAGCGGACTCACCTGCCCAGGACATTAAGGGGGAGGAGAAAGGATTAGGGCAGGGAGGTATGTAGAGGAGGTCAGGGGGCCTAGCGGGGGCAGTATGCACTTGCTATGCTCAGTCTCAAGTGTGAAGGGTTGAGTGACCAGGTCCCAGAGCCTGGCTCCCTGCCACCTCCAGGAGTCAACCCTGGCCAGGAGCTTCGGAAGCAGAATGAGGGACAAACAACTGTGGCCGGGCCTGATGCGACTCCCCACGCATGGGACACTAGCTGTGGGAGCAGCATCCAGGCCACTGAAGGAAACTGGTCCCTGTGCCACCATGTGCCTCTTTCCTAGTATGGAAAAGCATTTCCCTCATTCTCTTGACTCTTTAAACTGCCTCTGCTCCATTTCCGCCCACACTCTCAGCTAAAGACCTTGCCTTCCAGTCCCCTGAAATAAAGAAGCAATCAAAAAGGAACTCCCTCCCTTGCTCCCACGTTCACGGCCTGCCTTGTCTGTGCTCCCTGCCTTCCCTCCCGGGAGATAAGAGGAAGCGCCTCTACTCAGCCTCTTCTAGTGGCTGTGGCAACACTTCCACTCAGCCTCACCCTCTCCCACATATTCATCTTCCCGTCTGCTGTGTCCTGCCCACCCACCCAGCAAATGTGCCTCAGCTACCCAACCCCAAACAGAAACCCTCTGGTTGCTACCCCTCCACGAGGTGACAAGAGTCACTGCCTCCTCTTCCCCATCCATATGCTGCCTAGCATGCTCCAGGGGGACTCATGATCCGGCTCCTGAGAATGCTGTCGTCCAGATCACCCTGTCTGTGCCAGCCTTATCCTACCCCACCAGTATTCAGCAGTTGATCTCTCCCTCTTTGTTGAACATCGCCTTCTCTTGGTTTCTATGACTGTCCGCTCTCCCTGTCACCTACCTCACTGCCACTTGCTCCTCTGTCTTCTCTGGTCCCCTGTCCTCTGCTGGATTTCTAACTGTTGGGACCTTCTCTTTTCTCCATCTTTGCATTCAATCTGAGTTTGAAGCACCTATAATGCAATAGCTCCTAATACTTCCAGGCACGATCTCTCCCCAGACTCCAGACCCATATGCCCAAGAACCTTTTTGGTATTTCCACTTAGATATCAACTAGGCCTCTCAGCATTCCTAGGTCATTACTAGCAGAATTCTTGGTTTCCTGCACAACTCCTCAACCATAAAGGCCTTTGACTATCCCAGGCACTCACTATCGTGTTATTTTCACTTTCATAGTAGCATTTATTTTACCTAGTTATCTGTCCTCCCTGATTAGAAAGCACCATTACCTATTTCTTTTGCTTAATACTATATGACAGTGTTTGCACAGAGAGTGGCTTAAAAGTTTGTAGATTGACTAAATGATCGAGTCTTTGGCATATGTACTATGCCAAGGTTGTTAACTCCTGAGTAGTAGGAAATATCACATACCTACGGATATAAACATTTTGATTAGACAATCTTACAAGACTGTTTCCTCCATTCATGCACACCTGGTCTTCATTTCTGGTTTCTATCCGATGGAACGGCCTTGTGTTCTGTGTTCACTGCTGCTAGTTTCCATCAAGCTCCCTTTACAATATATGAGCTGAATGGATAAAGAGGACTTAAAAAGCTTAGCTGTCCTTGCCTTTGGACTGTCTGAGAAGGCTCTTTGGTCCTCCTCTCACAGCTACTTTGACGTGTTCCTGGCAATCCCACTCTATCTACACTTGGGGAGTGAAAACTCATTCATACCACAGGGCAGCAGAACAGCCTCAGCTTTGACTTACCCAAGGCCAAGGGCCCAGCAAAAGAAACTCAAGGTGTAGCTATTCCTTTAAAACAGGGGTGGAGGAGAGACAGGTTGGAAGGCATGACAGAGCTGAATAAGACATACAAGTAACAGATGGAGGTAACAAACCTAGGAAAGGAAGTGTCTGGTCTAGGGCCAGGGGTAGGATTCCTTATATTACCACTGAGCACAGGGCAGCCACTTGAATGTGGGAAATGTAGTCCATCCCCGGGGACATCTGGCTTTAGAATAAGCCTATTAAAAGTAAGTGTGGGCCTGGGGGGCTCTAGGACTCCTCTGAAGTTGTTCACCCTTGAACATGTGCTCTCCTAGAATCAGAGTGTATAGGAGGAAAGCAGCTCCTGTATCCCCACCGCCACCAGTATAAACATACGGGTCAGCTCCTCTCCCAGAGGCAGGGGGCTGCCAAGGGCAGAATGACTCAGGACTTCGGCTGTGGAAGAAACAGAACCTCTGGTCACCCTGGGTTGTAGCTGGCAACATTTCCACGTGATTCCTTAGGCCTGACTCCCCCAGGTGGGGAAATCTGACCGGAGACAGAACTGAGAACAGTCCTTAATGAAAACAGGGAAGGTAGATTCTGTGAAGGAAATAGTTCTCATGGCAACAGACTGACCAATAGTGAGCTGGAAGACTCTACAAAATCTCTCAGGCACCACGCACAGACTACATGGAAATGCTAGGAAAGCCACTCTGCGGCACCTTGGTGAGGAGGGAGACGGTGGTTGGCTCTAAGGTCATCTTGTTGCTCCTTCTGTTGCCAGGAAGGGCTCTGTTAGTGCAGAAGAATCAAAATCCCTCCTGGGAAGCTTTGATCCCAAGTCAGGGATTTCAGAGTGGCGAAGGGACATGAACTGCAGCACTGAAACCTAAAAATGTATTTTATTTTGAAGTTGTGCTTTGGATTTTCCCCAATCCAACATCTGTTGAGTGACAGTCTTAGGTTCACACAAAGCATCTCCGAGCATACATACAATATTCCAGTTATCAACACTATTTTAGAGAATATACCATTTTACACAAATGTGACATATAAGTCAGACGCCACAACATTGCAATTCCCTGGAAGATGAAACTTCTCTTCTGCACGGGAAATACATATACACCAGCCCTTCCAGTGCTCTGTTCATCCTGATGCTGGCACCATTGCTCCTCTTCTCCTTGGGGAGAAACCAGGGCGCCCTGAGGAGGTTGGCTGGGACCAGTGTTTCCAGTTTACAGGCTGCTGGCTACGAACTCCTCTATTTTCCAAGTTGGGATGCTGGTAGCCCCACCCCACCTCTCTTCCCCAAAGACTGGCCCTTCAGAGTCTGCACCAGGAAAAGGATCCATGCCCCAAGGGGCAGAGCGGGGCTTTTTGAAGCATCATGCTGGTTTCAGCAAGCGTATCTGAGGAAGACTGGTCTCCCTAGGCCCTGGGTGGCCAGCTCCTTTTGGCTTTGCGGTGTAAAAATCACAGTGTGCAACCTCAATTCCAGTTGATTGTAGTGAGCTCTGCCGAGAAGGACTCTCCTGCTGCCAGTTCCTAGTCCTCTCGACAGGACCATCTCACAGGTGTCAGGAGCACCAGAGATGGGGAAGACAGCTCTGCTCCCAGAGTTGGGTTTAGGAGGTGACCACTCACACACTGTTCAGTTCATGATGCAAATCAGCAGATGGACACTGACCAAGGGGATGGCGAACACAAGCCATGTACAGGTTTGACAGAGAAATAAGGCAGGAACAATAGAACAGGCCCAAAGTGTTGTCATTAAGAAAGCTTTGCTTTTTCTTATAAGGGACTGGGCTGGAGAGAGGGGGAAAGGGCAGGTCTGGGTACCGATTTTGATTGGATGGAACAAAAGGAATGTAAGGTGAACAGATCCTTGGGTATGAAAGCCCCCTGCTGGCTTAAGACCTGTGTAAGCCCAGGTGACAGACAAGAACAGGCCAGTAAACAGCAACAAAAACCAAAGATCAAAGGACTGTGGGTTGCCTCTTCTAGGTTGACTCCCTTGACTAAAGGAGTTCTTCGGTTCTCCCTTCTAGCTCTTGGAACAGTTTCTCTGGTGCTAATTTCTAGTTAGTGACTTCCACAAAGCTCCTTTTTTCCTTCACACAGAAAGAAAAAAATCCTGCCACTTTCCAAAGATCCAACTACCAACTTCCCATGTTGGTCCAAAAATAATCTCTTCTAGGTCAAAGATAAGAAAACTCAGATTTTCCTACCCAAATGGCAACCCAACATCTCTCCTGAATTATAGAAAATAAGGCTAAAGTGAAAACACAGCTTTAAAAGCAGAAAACAGGCTAGGCACAGTGGCTCAAGCCTATAATCCCAGCACTTTGGGAGGCCAAGGCAAGAGGATTGCTTGAGCCCAGAAGTTCAAGACCAGCCTGGGCAATATAGCAAGATCTCATCTCTACAAAAAAAAAATTAGCTGGGTATGGTGGTGTGTGCCTGTAGTCCCAGTTATTCAGAGAGGCTGAGGTGGAAGGATCACCTGAACCCAGGAGGTCGAGGAAATAGAGAGCCATGATTGTGCCACTGTACTCCAGCCTGGACGACTGAATGAGATGAGATTCTGACTCAAAAAAAAAAAAAAAAAAAAAGAAAGAAAGAAAAGAGAAAACATAAAGAAGGGAATGAGTTTCAGCTCTAATTGAAGTTGCTGTCTGAGACCCATGAGCTTGGACTGTGAATGTCTCCAATCCTGGGATAGCAAGATGCTAGGAGAACTGGCACCATGGGAAATTGGAACAGACGAGGCCATCATTTTTGTATTTTGGAGGGAAACAAGAAAAAAAGGCCAAAGAAAGGCCAAAATATTCAGCATCCAATTATTAATTTTCTTTAGATTCCAGCCTTAGAAGACTTTAGAGCTTGTAGGGTCAAGGTTTCCTTAATTGTTCTTGTTCGAAGAAATGGAAACTGGTTTTAAGGGGCAATTTCTCTTTAATTTAACTAAGCCTCTTCAAGCCCCATTTGGTCCCTGAAGAGACCTTGTAAAACAACCAAACTAGGGGGTAAACTTATAAGAAGTTTTCATTTGGGAATAGTTTTGGGGTTAGCAAAGCTGAATTTAGTTTTTTTAATAGGATAATTAATTTTATGTTTTAAGTGCAAAAATAGGAGGAGGAAGAAGGACCCATTTCTTACCTTTTTCAAACCTGCCATAAATACAGTAAAACTCTCTTAAGACTCTTTACCCTAAAAGGAACCAGCTATAAAACTGTCTTATACAGGAAAATGTCTTAAATGGAAAATGGTCCATCAGAGACAAAGATAGGAACCCGAGAAATTTTGTCTATACATTCAAGAAAAACTTTAAAAGCTCCTTAATAAGACTGGGGTGTACTTCTAGAGGATGGAGGAGAGCAAGAGCAAACACCAATGACCAATTCACACCAACAGAAAAGACAGAGAGAAAACCCCCAACCCCAAACAGGTTACAGGATTGTTCCATCCTGCGAAATTTCAGGTGATGGAGCGAGACCAAAGGCTAGGTTCTCTGGCCCAGACAGAACAAAGTTTGTAACGGAAACAGAGACCTCTGGTGGCTTCTGTGTGAACTGCCACAATAACTTACAAAGAGACTGGTCTATGACCAGGAGAGGCTACACATGCCAGAGACTAGAAAAAACTGCACGCGCACATGCGTGCGTGTGTGTGTAAAATGAAGAACAGACTATATATGATTCTCTATAATCAGTACCCAAAACAAGATGCCACTGAGAGCTGGATGGCAGTAGCCAGCCATCTGGTCAAGGCATCCCCATGGCCTAAGAGGACTGAGACTTGAGCCCACGTCCTCATGATTTGCCTTGCCAGATTTCACAGTGACCTGATAATGAAAAACTGTCTCTGGCTAACCTACGAACAGTATGTACTGCAGCTGGCTGGATTACAACAACGACTGGGGGAAAGCAGAGGGCAGGGGAAGAAAGGGAGAGGTGATAATGAGGGCTTCATTCTCAGGGTTTTGGGTGATGGGGAGGCTAATTCCTGCAAGAACAACTTAGAATCTAATTTTCAACTGAAGTCCCCAAGCTAGTTAAATAGGAAGATTTTAATAACAGTCAGTCCCTATAGTCCCCTTGTCTAGAACAATTAAATTATATCCCTCAGACAGTACAAGACTTGTCAGTGGACTGTGGGGAAGCTGATGAGTTGACACCAGGGCTAGTGGCATTTGTTTTGGGGAAGACACTGGGCTTGGGCCGTGTGGCTGGTGGTTTGACCGGGGCAGCCATCTTGACAGACTTGACAGGCCGGAAGGCGCAGGCGATGTCCCCAGCAGTACTGGCGCTGCGCTGGAAGGCAGGCTCCGGGTCCTTGAGGAGTTGGGTGTGCAGGGGGCTGGAGGGCTCCGACGTGGGGGCCACCACTGGGGAGGTTTTGAGGGGCTCCAAGGTGTCCAGAACCACGTCAGGGGCGTGCTTGACGCTGCTCTGCCGCTCTAGCTCCCGCAGCTCGTTCAGGGCCGAGTTCATTGTTGCCTCAATATCCTGCAAAACAGGAAAAAGGAGGAGGTGAGGCAGATGAAGGGAGAAGTCCCCAAGGATCCTGCTTCAACAACACAGGCCAAGTCATGAAGAAACCAAGGGGATGTCCAGATTATTGTACTTGGCCAAAATCCTTGAACATATGAATGCTCAGAATGTGGGGAAAGAGGGACAGAGGGATTTTCATCATGAGATTTTTTTTTTCTTCAGAAAGATTGGTTGAGATGTTTCTTAACTAGAGACGTAACTAGGTTTGAGAGATGGATACTGAAATATTTATGGATGAAATGACATAAGCAGTGGGAAGGGAAAGGCAGATGAACTAAGCGTGACCAGGAGTTTAGTCAGGACTACATGGGGATTCATTATCCAATCCAATTTTGGGTAGGTAGAAATTGAAAATAATTTTGGGTAGGTTTGAAATAGTACATAATAAAACAATTTTTAAAAAGTAGTAGATGGGTGTGGTGGCTCACGCCTGGAATTCCAGCACTTTGGGAGGCTGAGGCGGGAGGATTACTTGAATCCAGGAGTTCGAGATCAGCCTGAGCAACATAGTGAGACCCTGTCTCTACCAAAACAGGAACTTTATTCTCTTGGACTTCATCGCCAAAGGTTAAAAGGGTTAGTCCATCCGCCTCAGGGGCTGAGCAAGGCTCAAGGGCCCAGTCCATGGAGACCCCTCAGGACACCTCCCTCTGCCTCTCCTTCCCATTTCATAGGAGTGTCCAACATGAAACCAATTCCTTCTACCCAGCACCACATGAGGGGACCAAAGAGCGACCAGGAGGGGGAGCCAAAGCCCACATAGGTGAATCGCCTGCAAATCAGAGGAACACTCCAGATCTTAGGAAACTGTAGTCCTAGCCCAGGGGCTCAAGGCAGAACCAAGGAACCTTTGTATGCAAGCCAGCTGCCTTCCAGAGAGACCTCCTAGTTCCCCCCTCCCTCTTCACAAACTTGTGTCTGGCACTCCCCAACTACCAAAGGACTCCTAGGGATTAGGCTCCCACTGAAAGATTCCATGCTCAACGCGAAGGCCCCAGGCTAAGGGTTCGTTGTCCTACAGAGCGATTCATGCCTTCTGTTGACAGTTGACTCAATTTCACTCATCCCCGACAGTCTCAAACCGTTAAGATACTCAGGAAGAACTTCACCTCACTTCTCAGTTGTACTCTGCAGCTAGAGTCTGTCCCAGTTGTGTACCTTTTCTAACATTCCTATTAACGCCCCTGCCAAGGAGGGAGCTGGGAGGATTCCCATGGTGCCAGGCAGATTGCAGCCAAGAGCATAAATAGAGGCATAGTATAGAAAGCTAGCAAAGCAAGACATCTCAGGCCTGTAGCTCAACAACGGGCTTGCCAGGTACACCTCCTTAAGCAGAGCACCACAGTTAAGTCAATAAAGACCATGCCCAGCCTCTATCGCCCAGGAAGATGGAGTAAGGAGTGTCTCAACTCGGTTGAAACATAAGAGGGCAACAATGAGCCCTTAGTTCCTACCTGGTCTAATGAAAATTATATAGTTGGGAGAGGCGTCTGAGTGAACTGCTTGGAGTGGCCCCGGTAGTCGGATTTTTAGAGGTGGGGTTCAATCTCTAATATTTCATGGAAAATAGAGAGTCATCAGTGTAGAATATGCACAGAAGGAAGACTCTGTAATCAAGGAGCTCATCTCCACTGCATCTAGAAACTTGGGCTGCAAATCTTTTTGGTACCCGAGCTCTTGGCAGCCGGGGTATTTTGGGGCCTTCAAGACTAGGCACAGGTTGTTGACAGATCATCTACCCACTAGGTACCAGAGATTAGCCTTAGGAAATGGGATGATGGGGATGGGCTGAGCGATATAAAAATGTAGCCAGCACTATTTCTGAGCCTCAACACTTGGGCAGTTTCACTAACATCTACGAGGGTTTTAAGAGCCAAAACTTCAGCTGAATGGACTCAATCAAAATACTTTAATACTGGCTTTAAAAATTACAACAGCCTTGCAAATAGCCAGTATATGAGCAAAACCTCTGAATTCTTTTATTCTGTCTTCAGCTTCTCCTTGGGGAGAGAATGACAGGTAGATTACTGTCCTTTTATTACCTTACCAGGTCTACATATCCCATAGTGAGATTGCACTTAGTATACAATGCACAAAATAGGTCATTCTGCTTCAAGTCCTGTCATGATTAGGATGGTTGCACTAAGTGGTAGTGAGGAGTGTAGACTCATGCTCTTTTTCCAGGAACCCCCAGTTACCTGTGCAATGACCTCAGGGTCCATGGGCCGATGGTTATTGAAGCTTTTCGACCTTCCTGCTGTGGCAGTCTTCCGGATCTGTGGACTGTCCAGTCGATTCTTCAGGGATGAGTGGCGGCTGATAGAGTTGAGGCTCCCGTGCCCACTGACAGAACATTTATCTGGGCCTTCCTTGGGGAGACTCTGGCTCATGATGGGCTGGGAGGATGGGCGGCTGCTAGCCCCCACCCCCAGGGAAGAGGAATCAGTCAGGGAACTGCTCAGCCCATGGCTGTCACTCCGAAATGTTTTCCGGATGCTTCCAGATTCTGGACGCTTCCTTTGCCTTCAATCACAAACAGAAAGGGCACCGTGATCAGGGAGCCCTGGCTCTGAGGAATTTAGAACAAGTGGGAAGGGGCAGATGTTGACACCCAGAGACTTGTGAAGGAGAGAGATACAGAGGATATTCTCTCCTGGGTTTCACCTTCCCTTGCATTCTCCGTGTTTCTACTCCCTTGCTGCCCCCAACCTGGACAAAGGAGAAGTGGATACTTACTTGATGGTCATGGGCTTTGAGTTCTCAAGATGTAAAGTGCTGTCAGGAAAAATGTCTGATTAAGTGAAAGTTCTAATAGGAGACAGATTCATGGAAAGGTCCCTTCATTACCTACTGTAAACAGAAACCTAAGTCCCCAAGTAGCAGAAGTCTTACCATCACCAAGGAACAGGGGAATTGCTGGTAAGAGGAGAGTTAACTTTTCTAAATTTGAGCATGTCTCTTGATCCAACAAGACTGTGGTCATTTTGGACTCTGGCAAGAAGCTACTTTTGTTTATTCTGCAGACACGGAACAGAATAATTCTTAAGCAGCAGCACTGTTGCAGAGTTGGGGCCCAGTTGGTGTATTTTCTTGGTGTGGAAATGCACCTACATGACTCTTAACTCAGCACTGGGCTGAACCCTAGCTCCAGGTCAGACTGCTTAGGGCTCTCATACAAAATGACTTGACAGAATCCTGGTTATATGGGTGTTGCCTCGTGCTGAATAATTTCATTTTCTCTTGGAATTAGATTTTAAAGAACCTAATCTAAGAAATAATGAAACTTCAGATTCAGATGGCAGCTGGACAGCTCTGATCTTGAATCTACTAAAGAAGACTGGGGTTGAGGTAGAAGGAGAGAGGAGGTAGGACTCTGAAGATACAGAGCTGGTTTATGAGGCAGGGTCAGCAATCTAAGCCAGTTCTGGTCCTGCTCCCTGCTGAGGTCTTTCTTATCTTTATATCCCCGTGGCCTGGCCCAGGATCTGGCACGGATCAGCCACTCCATGAATCTGCCCGCTTGGCAGTTTTAGCCTTGTGAGCCAGCCCTTCTCAAGTGGAAAAAGGATGTTCTCAGAGTCATATAAGGCCCTGCTGAAATGACCCCTCCTCTGCAAAGATTTCCCTGGCACCACCAACTACAGCTGCAGACAGAATTAATCCCTCCCTCCTCTGTTTGCTCAGGGCATCTATGACGCTACTTTTTAGTTACCTGTCCCTAGGTTCTTTACCTTGACAGACTGTGAACTCGTCAACTACCACATCTTCTTCTTCTTTTTTTTTTTTTTCTGAGTTGGAGTCTCACTCTGTCGCCCAGACTGGAGTGCAGTGGCACGCTCCCAACCACCGCAGCCTCGACCTGCTGGGCTCCGGCGATCCTTCTGCCTCAGCCTTCCAAGTAGCTGGAACTACAGGCGCGCGCTACCACACCCAGCTAATTTTTTGATTTATTGTAGAGATGAAGTCTCGCCAAGTTGCCCAGGCGGGTCTCGAACCCACAGGCTCAGGCAATCCACTCACCTCAGCTGCCCAAAGCGCGGGATTACAGGCTGAGCCACCGAGTCTGGCTTACCACATCTTCTTTATCTCTGAATTACAAGCATCAGTGCATGGCACAACAATAGATACTTAATACATGTGTAGAATTAAATTGCAATGCCACACCCTAATAGCCCTTTGCTGATTTCCTTTTTCCACTTGAGGATGGTTGACTTACAAGTTTACAACTGCTGAGGAGGCAGATTTATGGAGCGGCTGCCGTGTGCCACATCCCAGGGCAGGCCCTGGGGATGCGAAGAAGAGGAAGACAGAGTTCCTGGGTCCAAGGAGCTTAGTCTGGTGGGGGACCTGAATGCAGTGTGTGGACCAAAAGGTCCTTCAAGTGCTTTGGGAATACAACATTTGGGCACCTAACAGCCCTAGGGAACTCAAGGGTGTCAGAAAGACTTCCCCAAAGAGGTAAATCTTTGGACTGCATCTTGAAAGGAGAGGAGGAGTTGGCCAGATGAGGAGATTCTGAAGCCCTGGAGGTGAAAGAACCCAGGCTCTTGGGAAACTGAAGGAGCTTGGGAGGAATGGTGGGGAGGGCAGGAGGTGAGGCTGAAAGGTCAACTCACTCCTAAGGACCAGACATGCCCAGGGGCTGCCGCTCACCCACCAACCACTTGATTATCTGGGCAGGCCCTGGTAAAACAGAGGCTTGTCCCCCAAGAACCCCATTACAAGAATCCTGATACCACCAAGCAAGGGGTTTGTGCAAACTGCCTTAACTTTCTACCAGATGTTCATCTTTTGACTATTTTTGCTATTATCCTCTACAATTTCTTTGTACAAATCGCATCAAATATATGATGGCTTAAAATATGTACTTAACTAATTACCTAACTCTTCCTCCACCAATCCCGCCTCGGTTTCCGGGTTAATTATAGGCTTACGACTTTATGATTGTAGGCTTATAATTAACACACACTTGTAAATAAGGGAAAAAAATATGATTAGCCCACAGTTACTTTATCCTAGCTTGCCCTCCCAGCAGGGCAATATGCTGGAGGGAAATATAAAATCCTCAACTTTTTTACCAGTCTGAATTGAATTATAACTACACTGAGTAAGGGATCTGAATAGTTGGCTTTACTAACTTGAGGGTGAAAGAGATGGAAAAGAGCCACGTGCCCCAACCACTCCCCCAGCTACCGTCTGGTTGGAAAAAAGCCAAGAGATCTGGGAAACCTGGTACAGTTTAAAAACAACAAGCATCTTTTATTCTCCTTCCAGTCTCAGTGTCCAGAGGCTATGGTTAACAGGTTTTCAAAGTGCAAATCATTTCATTCCTCCAAAGCCAGAGGGGAATAAAAACTGTACATCATCTCCAATCCATATTCATCAGGAGCGCCCTGGGGCTTGTCATCCTGCAGGCACGGGGCCAAGTTTCAGGGTCTGGTGGAAAGAGGTCTGTAGGCTTTGGGACTTGGTGTCTGGCCCCTTGAGATGAGATTAGTTCTCCAATAACCTGAATGCCTCTTGGGGAGGCAGCAGCACGCAGGCGTGGAATCCCTCTAGACAGCCAGATCGGGCGTGGGTGGAGTGAAAACCCCAGGATGTTGCTAACAGCCACAATGAAAGCTGGGGGTCAGAGCTAAGAGCCTGCTGGACAAGAGTGGGAATCTGCAGAGGGACTAAGAGGGAAGTATAAAACACATGGCTAAAGCAATAGGACAAAAATGGAAAATTGTTTCTCCTGGTGGGAAAGGGCAGAAGAAAGGGGAGCTAAGGGTTAGGCAGTGAGTAAAGAGCTCAGGACAAAGCTTTCCGTAGGGACACAGTGATCTCCTTTTCTCCACGTGAATGCAGGACACATGATATCTAAATAAACCCACCTAGGGTTACATAAGCCTAGTAGAAGACACATACAGGACTTTCAATCTTTGCACAGACAAGGGTCAAGAAAGACAGACATAAAAGACTATTATTTGAGCATGAACTGTAAAAAAGGAGGCACCTCTGAGAAAGAGTACAAATCCAAGTTGCAAAAGTGACCAAAGCCATTGGCCAAAGTTTTAGCCACAAGATTGCCAGGAAGGTCTGGGCTGACAGATGCTGGGGAAGCACACAGTAGAACACCCTTCCATAGCACGAGGACAGCTGGCTGGAGACCTGGAACTGCCCCAAGGCCTTCAGAAGCTTCCTCAGCCCTGTCCGCCTTGCAGCAGCAATGAACACATGCAAACTGTTAGGCTGGTGGAGCTGGGAGTCCTACGTGCAGCACAGGAATGGAGATGCGGGTTAGGCCACAGGGTGAGGCTGGGTGTTGCAAGTCATTCAGGGGAGCAGAAAATGAAAAGCAGAGCTTACTTGTTGATGTTTGCAAGATAAATATCGGCTACATGACCCCCACTGGGACAGCTGGCCCCCGCTCTGGCTGTCACCTTTTCTTCAGGTGGCTCAGAAATGACCTCAATCTCAGACTTGGGGCTGGACCTCTCCACGACACCGTCCTCGCTGGGGGAGAAGGGGCAGGCAGGCAGGGAGGAGGGAAAACAACAACAACACAAAAAGCAGTGTTAAATCGGCAAGATGGCCCCCCGACACACACGCGACCTACACAGCTCCAAGGCAGCAGCAACACCTGGCTGGGCTAGCTCTGTGAGCAGAGACAAGGAAACCTATGGGCCTTGGGAGGACTGTGTAAATAAAAATAAATAATCCGCTGAGTTCTGCGAGCTCCTCAGCTCCTCAGGCAAGCTTGGCTAGGGACACCTGGATTCGGGGCATCTGCCTTCTACCCCACGCTGCTTTCCCGGGGCGGCCGTGCTGGGGCCACCTCCCGGAGGAGGAGGCGGCAAGTCCAGGTTGTAGTTTATCTGCTGAGGTCCTGAGTACTGTCGGGTAAGGACAGTCAGCTCTGTGGTGGCTCTGGAGATGCTGGCGTCGAGGCAGCACACCGCCACACTCTGTCGTAGCGCCTCTAGCCCCGCTTAGAGCGTCCAAGCTGGTCCCAGGTCTCTCCACTGCTCTCCTGGCCCCTCTGGCTACTGATGACAAAGCCCCTTCTCCCCCACAATTCATCTTCTCTTGATCCTGTCGTGAAGTCATAATGCTAAATTTGGGAGGGTCCTGTCCACGCACAGATTTGCCACCAGGTTTGCGATGCTATCAACAGAGGGAGGATTTCCCTGCAGAACGAGCCGGGGAGAGGCTGGGAGGGTGCAGACTCATTCAGGATATCAACCTTCAAAAAATAATATTAAGGGAAGGACTAAAAACACTGACAGCATCGTACCCGAGGGAGGGGGTTGGGAGCAGAGGCAGGGCAAAGGGATGGGGAGGCAGGCTTGGATGGGCCCAGGGGACACTGCATCAAAGTGGGGGAACCAACTGACAGCCCACCTGATGAGACCTCTCTGGAACCAGTCTGAGTTCCCTTTGTTCCCTAGTACTTTTTTCTCTCCTTTCCCCCATTTTGCCCCAAATCTACCTCATCTGAGTTAAATGAACTAGGTGACTTCCATAAGGCTGCTTATGTCAGATTTCTCCCAGAAAAGTAATTGGTCACTGTCATTTCCAAAAGGAAAAGTGCCATCAGCAGCTCAACACGTTGGGGTGAGCATAGTTGTTTTAAAAAAAGAGACAGAGGAGACTGGGTGCGGTAGCTCATGCCTGTAATCCCAGCACTTTGGGAGGCTGAGGCTGGAGAATCACTTGAGCCCAGGAATTTGAGACCAGTCTAGGCAACATGGCAAGACCTTGTCTCCACAAAAAGCAAAAAATAACAGCCAGGTGTAGCGGTGCGCACCTGTAATCCCAGCTACTTGGGGAGGCTGAAGCAGAAGGATCACCTGAAGGCGGCAGGCAGAAGGATCACCTGAAGGAGGTCAAGGCTATAGTGACTTGTGATTGTGCCACTGCATTCCAGTCTGAATGACAGAGTGAGAACCCGACTCCAAAAAAAAAAAGGAGCAAAAAAAATGTTTGCCCAGCCTGATCTTTCCAGAAAGGAAATGTGAGTGGTCAAATGAAAATCCCTTATTATCACTCTTTGGGTATAAATGTGGATGAGTGTTGGCTGGCAGGTCTCTAAAACAACTGAGTCAGGCAGTAAAATGCAGGCAGCACAGATAGTGGAGAAATTTTAAAAATTCTCCAGGGAATCAGGGGCAGGGGAAGGGGCATGACTTCAAAGAACTGTGTGAGCCTCAGGACAGGCCCCTGGGGGTTGGTCTCCCTCATATTCCTATGGTTCCAAAAATGAAGTCTCACTCCTACAGTGCAATCAGGGACCACCCCCAAAGGTGCCAGGGGCCCAACGTACGTGTCTTGGACCACAATGTACTGATGGGGGATGAGTCCGTCGATGCCATTGTGCCGGCCTTCCCACCAGTCGTCAGAAGCCCGCTGGTAAAGCAGCAGAGATGCCCCCTTCTTGAAGGACAGCTCTCGGGCTGTCCGTCCCACGTAGTCAAACTTGGCAATGGCCTCAATGGGCTCACATTCTGAGAAGGGTAGAAAAGAAGGAAACACATGTTCTTGGGACCTGCAGATTCAGGAAACTGGGTGGACAAGCCCAATTAGCTAAATTTTACAGTGGTGAGAAGATAACTTAGTGTGAAAAGTAAGCCATGGATGATCTATATTAGACTATTAATTCCCATGTAGACCGTGCGTGCCATTAACCCTGAAAGCACTGGTATACTCTTCTTTGCCTTTGCTCAGGTGTTCCCTTTGCTCATGCTGTTCTTCCACCTGAAATCTCCTTCACTCTCATCTGCCTGATGAAACACATCAAGACACACTCAAGCATCCCTTGCTTTCTACAGTTACTTTAGTATTTCTATAGCTGTTTATGCTGCTCCCATCATCAAACTTGGCATACTGTATTTTTAAACATTATTTATTTTCTGATTATATATTAACTTCATTAGTTATAGAAAATTTATCATACTGTATTTTGAAAGAGTTACTTTTGCTGTCCATTTCCCCTGATAGATCATGAGCTTTTAGTCTCTATAAAGAGAAAATAACTGCCCCATCAACTTTCCAAGAAGCAAAATATGAAAATGTATTTTGTGACCAATATATGAAAAAATGTGTTCGAAACTAATTCAAAAAAATCAAAGGGGTTTACAAATGCAATGTATTTTTAGTTTTGTGTGGGTTTCTGTCTCTTCGTCTGAAAAATGGAGATAATAATAGTGCCTTTCTCATAAAGTTGTTAAGAAGAGTCTATGAATTACAACTTGTGAAAGTACTTAGAACAGTGCCTGAGTCACAGTAAGTAGTATGTGTGCATAAATTATTATTGTTATTATTATCTTCTTCTATTCTAGGCTGCAGGTAGAGATCAGAGAGCTTTAAAAAGAAGGCTCCCAGAAACCTGGAACCCAAGATGAAAGTCAGCTATTCTGGGCAGTGGAGAGAAAGGCTGTTTAAAAATAAGACCATGCTTAGACAGCCCTGGCTGGTGGTTTTGCTCTTGAAGAGGCGGGTCTGGAGATTTCATTGTAGGAGGCTGATCAGAAAAGGCCTGTCTAAATAGCCGAGTGTCAATTCTCTATAGCCTTGGGTACGTTACTTGACCTCTCTGACCTCTATTTTCTCAACTATAAAATAGTGGCCATATCTATTTCACTAGGGATTAAGAGATAACATATATAAACCCTCTAACAGTGCCGGTCACGAGGTAGGCGCTAACCCAGTACACATCCCTCTAGTTCATCTACTCTACTCCCCTCCTATAAAATGGCAAACGATCACACTGATCCTTCTGCCATCAGGATCTAAATAGAGCAGCCCTAATTTTTTTCTCCTTTAAAAGCTGGTCCAGGATTGCAGAATTCTCAGCAAGGCAGGGAGCAGGGAAAGCTCCGCAGACTGTGCCATTTCATTCTCGTGCCCAGAAAATTCTGAGGCCCCTTGTCAGCTGCTGAGATTTTCAGAGCCCACGAGATCCAGAAATGGAGGTATGGAACTTTTGGAAGGGGGAGAAATATGCTGGCTGGACAGACCCTAATAAATCATGGGCACTGCAAAGGGGCCCAAGGATGACAGCTGAGCATTCCACCCCTGATGTACGCCCACCAGGCTGCTCGGCACTCTCATGTCTGTACTTTGGAAGGGTCAATTTTTCCAGTCGGCAGGCGTGAAAGTATGTGGTTTCTGCATCCTCATTCCCACTCCCCCCTGGCTTGCTTCTACTGGGTTCTGGACACCCAGTTTCTCTATTCCCCAGGCTGTTTTTCAAATGAGTTTTCTTTTCCTTTGGTCTCTAGCTACCTGGCAGGAGTCTGGGCTATGATGAGGGGCTGACATCATACTGGACCCAGGCCAGAGAAGGATCTAGCTGCTGGGGCAAGAAGGTCGAAGGGCTATGAAAGGTCTAGTTCTTCACCTCTGGTTTAATACAGAGACAGTTCTATTTGAAAGTGTCTCTCCAAGGAAGGGAGGGAATGAAAGAAGAAACATGAGAGCTCCCTGCCTGTCCTCATGGGACTGCTGGGCAGGAAAGTTCCTTAGGCCCACAGGATTTATAGTCACTTCCTTGTGCTACCCCCCACCCCACCCCAGCGGCTCCACCAACCAGGAGGCAGGGTCTCTTACCATCATCACTTGTGTGGTGCTCTGTGGTCACATCCTGGGTTGAATCTTCAGCCGAGGTAGTCTCTCCATGAGGGCTATCACTGCAACAGAAGCAAGAGTGACTGGGACATCAGCGTTGGTTTACAAAATTCTTGTCTTCCCCTTCATACAGCCTCCTTGGAGCAAGGGCATTCAGTTGATCTTATGCTCTCTATTCCCTAGTTACACCCAACAGACACATGCTTGTAATGAAATATAAGGCTGCAGAGGCTCTCCGATCTAGCTCCTGCTACAAAACTGACTTGCAACTACTTGGGACTTAGACTATCTCAAGGCAAAGGGAAGTCCTTCTGAAGTTATACAATACATTCTTTAGAACATACAGAACAACTCAACTCCTCAAGGGCTGATTCCCTAGATGAATTCGTTCCCAGTTCTCAAGGAGGGATCATGGTGGAAGGGAAACATGGGCTTTCGTATCAGATACAACTGGATCCGAAAACCAGCCCTGACACTTAGCAGCTCTGTGACCCTGGGCAAGTTACTTAATCACTTTAAGCCTCAACTACCTCATCTATAAATTGAGGATAATAATCTGTGTACCTCACAGAGTTATGTCAGGATTTAATAAAATAATTTAGAAACAAGTTAGACACAGAGAAGGTGCTTCAGAAGTGGTACTTCCTTCCTTTCTTTCTCATTTTGCTTGATGCCTCCAGGTTGCTTTGTGGTTTAGAGTGCGTATTGGTGAGAAAGTGGGAGGTGAGTCATGGGAGTGGGTGAGAAACAAAACTAGGTGATGAAGAATCTGATGTGTGATAGACTCTGTAAGAGGGCAGGGGACGGAAGCCAGGTCAAGTTTTGGAAACAATCCATGGAATCTAAGGGTAGAGAATTGAGATTGGCCAGGGAAGTTACTAGGAAAGTCATTTCTGCTCCTGATCTCCTGGCTCACGGACTTCAGAGTTCATGAAGATGGGCACCAGGAAGTTCTTGTTTCTTGAAAAGTGGAGTTTCTCTGTTCATTTCTAAAGTTTTTCCTCCACAGTAGATAGTAACAAATAAGACTTTCCAGGCAGTTCTGTGAAAGCACCACCACCCGCTCAACCGCATAGTGTGGCCACACAGTCTCCACCTTTCAGTCCTACAGCCTCTCCCTCCCCCTGGGATGAGTCCTACACTCCTGTTAAGTTCCTCAGAGACTAGGTGACCAGTTCAGAACCCACCCCATGTGGAGCCAGTCAGTTCCAAGGAAGCTTCCATTCTGGAAGACAGTCTAGGAGAATATCAACAGGGATTTCTCTTTGTCAAAAAATGTAGGCACAATCTCTCACTGTTATCTTGGCCTAAGAATCCTATGATGAGTTTGGTGAAGTTCTGGAAACCCTCAGGGCCCCCAGGGCTGTAGAAGGGCAAGGGCAAACTTTTCCCCAGGGATTCAAGATTCTTTTTGTTTTTTGAGTTGGAGTTTCACTCTGTCACCCATACTGGAATGCAGCGGCACGCTCCCAGCCACCGCAGCCTCAACCTGCTGGGCTCCGGCAATCCTTCCGCCTCAGCCTTCCAAGCAGCTGGAACTACAGGCGTGCGCTACCACATCCGGCTAGTTTTTGATTTATTGTAGAGATGAGGTCTCGCCAGGTTGCCCGGGCGACTCCCGAACCCCCCGGGCTCAGACAATCCTCTCACCTTGGCCTCCCAAAGTGCTAGGATTACAGGTTGAGCCACAGCGCCCAGCCTCAAGATTCTTTACATGGCTATCCAATAAGGCAACAGTTCCAAACTTCAGGGGACCCTGGAAGGCTTGTTAAAAAAAAGATTGCCCTTTCTTGTAAGATGAGAAAGGAAGAAAAAGAAGAAGAAAAAAAAAGACTGTCCTACCCCCAGAATTTCTGAGTCACTAGGTCTGGGTGGTGCTAGATAACTTGCTTTTTTATCAGTCCCATGTGACATAGTTGCTGTTGGTCCAGGGACCCCACTTTGAAAACCACAGTTTTATGGTAAAAGGCAAAATGAGGCTTTATAAGGTCACTTCTAGCCCTAAAATCCTATGCTTCTTTCACTACATTCCCTCATCCCTAGCAATACTCCCCAGGCCCACCAACACCTGATATCGTAGAAGAAGCCCACCATGCACTCAGCAGGTGATTTCAGAAAACTGGTTTTTAGTTTCCGAAGTGTAAGTGTGGTGAAATGGACTTGTCTCTCCTTTCCACTGCTATGAGTAGGCCAAGTGGCCCAGTACTCCCCCTTCCCTGGCTACTTTTGTCTCCACCATTCTCTAGACTTCTTAGGGGTCTACCTCCCTGTCTGCTTGCTCACCTCCTTCATTGCCTGAGCTCACAGTGCTGGCAATTCTCTTTCTTTCAAAGAAGGGAGAGGCAAGTCCAGGAGACTTCCAGGTAGGTATGAATCCAGTGTTCAGAAAATCCTTTGCAACACAAAGTCACCAACTCCTGCTCCTTGGGTGCTTGCAGCCTCCCAGCTAGTCTGTGGTAATGTTCCCTGACTAATCTTGTGCTTCTTCCAGAGGATGCTAACGAATGCTGGGTGCACACAAAGTGGGGTTGGGGAGAATACCTTGGAGAAAACTAGACGAAGTTGTCCACCTGTCCATGCCCCCATAAGTCAAACCCCTTCAGGGCTCTGTCTGCTCCACTGGGATGGGACTCAGGGGCAAGATCCAGAGGCTGCAGTGGGTTAATATTTGAGAAGTTCCGGGTGCAGTGATTCATGCCTGTAATCCCAGCACTTTGGGAGACAGAGGTGAGAGGATTACCTGAGCCTGGGGTTTGAGGACAACTTGATGAGACACCGTCTCTACAATAAGTAAGTAAGCAAGTAAATAAATAAATAAATAGCCAGGCGTGGTGGTTGGAGTCTATGGTTCCAGCTATTTGGAAGGCTGAGGGTGAAAAATCACCTGAGCCCAGCAAGTTGAGACTGTGGTGGTCCTGAGCATGCCACTGCACTCCAGCCTGGGCAACAGAATGAGACTCTGACTCTAAATAAATAAATAAAAAGCATTTGAGAAGTGACAACAGACATTCTCCCTGACTTTAGAAAGAAGGTAAAGCAAGAATTGGGAACACTATTTTATAGCTTTTCACCACTCATGCAAGGGGGAAAACCAACTTTCTAAGTCAGGTACACATGGACAGCTCTGTGGAGCTCATCATCCAGTAGGCTGAGACCTGAACTCACCAACAATCTCTCCTCAGTCACCACCAACCATCTGTCAATAACAAAAAGCCCTCTCTCCCAGCTAGTCAGCATAGGTACCTCTAGTTTGGACCCATGTGCTGAAATCCTCTGTGTACAGCAGAGAAGGGTGAACCCAGGGATGCCATTGGTATCATTATGCTCACAAATACACAAACGTCACTTTACTCACTCCTTGGGCAAGAGACTAGTCTGTGGGGGTCAGGGAGAAGTGTGGACCAATTGGCCTCTAATTAAGTAAACAACCTCCCCTGTCTTCCCCTAGCTCAGTGGATAGCATTGGGGATGGCTGAATTGGTTCCAGATGTTGAACTCAGAAGGAATCTGATTTGGGCTGGCTTGTACTTTCAGCTCAGGCTGAAACACTGTTCAGGGGGAGAAGGAAGGGGGAGTAGGAAGGGGAGGTAAGGGATATTAGGGATTAAAAGAGAGAGGCAGTTTTCTTTGTGTTTAGTGGAAAAATGGCACTGTAAATGGTATCATGGTGGGCAGTGTGGGGTAATGGATGGTGTTCTGTACTAAGAGACAAGAGATGGGGGTTGAATCCCTACCACTGGGGTGGCCTAAAACACTGTCACTGGTCTCTCTGGGCTGCAGCGAATTCATCTGTAAAATGGAAATCATGATTTGTCTATCGAAGAGTGAAGATATATCCCAGGGATTCCTTTGTGATCTGTTCCCAGGTTAGGTCATGGAAATCCTTGCCCCATACAATCTAATCCTGCTTCAGGGTGGAACTCTGGCTAACCTGCTGAACATGGAGCTTACCCTTTTCTCTTCACAAATTTCTAAAGTCCCTTAAAAGCAACATCTTACAAATTCACAAGTGGGAAATTATGCTTCATATCTAAACTCTTTCCAAGAAGAATGGAGTTCCCTGGGACCCAGGACTGTTTGTCTCACAAAACATAACAGAGTAAAGCATGAAGACAATGTTGACTGATAAAGAATAGTCCTACAAGCAAGTTTGTAAAAAATCCTTTTTTGAAGATTATTAGAATTACTATTAATGGACCATTCAGAACTCACAAAAAAGGGAAGTGTCATTTATTCTGTAGGGAGGGCTGAAGTGGGGGACTGCCTATACCACCCCCAAACTCTGGCAGCCTGCAGGGTCTGGAGTGGGAGGCTGGGAAGATCTGGGTGTTTCCCTTTGGTTTTTGTTTGGCCATCTGGCCCCAATGCCAGTGTGCGCTGGTGACTCCCTCCCCTCCTCCACCCCCAAGCCCCCCTACCAGTAATCCTCCATGCTTCCTCCTCTGCTGTAGACAGGGCCCTCCAGCTCCCTGGGGCTTGGGAAGATGTTCTCATGCTGGATGATGATGGTTTTGATCAGCTCATTCACGTGGGCTTGGCAGGACACCTGGTCGTGGCCCTCCGGCACTGACATCAGCGAGGGCCCGAAGCAGATGGCGAGGTTGTAGGGGTCCATCATGTTCTCTTCACTGAACTGTGATAAACTGGAGGAGAAGGGAAAGGGGGCAAGCTGGAAAGCTCCCGCATGAATGCCCAGAAAACACAATCACAGGAGGCACTGCCAAGAGCAAAAGCAGAAGGTCCACAAATTACCACCTGCCTCTCTGGGAGTCAGAGGCCTTCCAGAAAGTCAGCTGGGAAGAAAGGAGTGACCACCAGGCTGGTCATTCAGGAGCCAAGGACAGCGAGTTGGAGGGACCTGGTTGTAGGTCTGAGCCTCCCCTCCCCTCCAGCTCCCCATTCAAATCCTTGTTACCACCCCATCTTTACCCCTACCCTAGACCGTATCCACCAAAGCCATCCTGCCTTGAGAACATCCACTCTGCAGAGCTGAATATGGCTCCCACAGACCAACACACTAAGCTGCCATAGCAGTCAGGAACCCTCAGGCTGCCCTGGTAATAATGGTCAGAAGGCACAGGCATTGTTCATAGTGTACCTTCTTGTACAACAAAATAATCAAATTTTTAGGGATATTCTATTCCAGCTTCTAGATTTATTTTTTAAAAATAGCCAACCGATTAGCTTCCGTATTCCATCAAGCCAGTGAATTTCTTTCTGGAACAGCTAATGCAACTGTTTTGCATTTTCATAATATCCTCTTATATTATTACATTCAAGATTTGTTCAGGACAAGACCAGCATGCGGTTCAGCTTCTGCTCGAGCTTCCTCTGGATGCAGGCTGACTTTATGCTCGGGTATTTATTTATTCTGGGAACTTCCTCTTCTCAGTCAGCAGCTGTTCTAGCCACAACTCCAAACTTGGCCAGGGACCCAAGGCCTTCAATGAGCCACTGCGCCTGATGAGTCCTACGGGGCCTCCCCTGTCCAGGCATTGAGTGCTGGGACAGCTCTGGGTATACCCCACACACAGCCTGTAGAGCTGAGCTCTGCTCAGGAGTTCAGCCTCCCTTATGGGCATCAGCAGGAAGGTACCAACACCCTCTGACAGATGCAGAGAAGAAACTAAAGTCTTCCAATGGGGAACAATAGCCTGGATCTCAGCTGTCTCCATCTGAGAAGTGAGCAGAGTTTACTACTAGTGTACCCACAACCAGACTCACATTACAAAACTGCTTTCTCTCCAACCCAATGGCTCTCTTCCCTCCTGGAGATTCTCCTATGTATCCCCTGCCCCTGTGAGAATCTCTGCAGGACATGAGAAGTGATACTGTAGATGTAATAATTGTTAGGGGAGGGAAGAGTTGAGAATCACTGTTCTTCAGGACCTAGAATCAAAGGTAGGAGAGGCCAGTGATGGGGAAGGTTATAGATCTCAGTGGACTGCTTCACAGGAATTCTTAAAATTTTATTTATTTTATAATCCTTCCCTATATCCTGAGCTAAAAGGGAGCAGAGATTTAGAAAGGGGAAGTTTCTAAATTGCCTTCTTGGTCAAATTAAAACTAGAGAGAGACAGGAGAAATAACTACCTTGGTAACTTCACAGGTACAACTGAGGCATGGGATGCCAACAAAGCTAAAGTTGTAGCTAATCTCAGGCTGGCCAGTTCCTGGTATCATGGAGGGACAAGGAGGAGGAAGGTCCTATTTCTTTAGTGTGATCTGACAATGTTTTAGTACCATGAAAGAAAACCAGGAGTCTAGACGTTAAAGGGAAGCCAGCCCTGAGAGTCCCAAGTCAAAGCTCTGTGAAAGAGAAGAAATTCTGTGAAGTCCACTGAGGTAAGGATTGTTTAATTCATAGGTAGCTACAATGACCAGGGGCTTAAGAGGACAAGTCTTCATGGACTGTGGTCTCATGAATCTAGGTCCATTTTCTTATGCTCATCAAAATACAGAGCAAGATCCTTTTCTCTTTTCAAATGTACAGTGGGAACACCTAAGTTTAGGACTAGAGCAGCTGTTCTTAACTATTTGGGGGACAGAGCCCCCTTAAAAAATTTGATAAGAACTTGGGATTCTCTCCCTAGGAAAATCATATACACACACAAACAAATGCACACAATTTTGTGTAAAATGTCCTGGTATTAATAATCTTTGAAGTCCCTGAAAGTTGTGCCTAGTGTAAGACTGCAAACACTGAATTTTTATTCTTTTTTTTTTTTTTTTGAGTTGGAGTCTCACTCTGTCACCCAGACTGGAGTGCAGTGGACACTCCCGACCACCGCAGTCTTGACCTGCTGGGCTCCGGCGATCCTTCAGCCTCAGCCTTCCAAGTAGCAGGAATTACAGGTGTGCACTACCACACCCGGCTAATTGTTTTATTTATTGTAGAGATGAGGTCTCACCAAGTTGCCCAGGCGGGTCTCAAACCCGCGGGCTCAGGTCATCCACTCACCTCAGCCTCCCAAGGCACGGGATTACAGGCTGAGCCACCGAGCCCGGCTGAATTTTTATTCTTAAAGAAATATCTAAAATGGTAACGTTTAGATACTGGTAACAACTCTCTGCTTTAAAATTTATTTTTGGTGTTGACTTATATTCATGCCATCTCCTCTATGAGTCCCACTATAATTCTATAGTTTCAGTTCACAGCATTAGTGAATTCTCCGAATTGATTTGAATTTATCTTTTGTGTATTTTTAAAAGGTTCAGCACTGTGATTAGGAACAGAGGCTTTTTGCGGGGAGGGTAATGAGACAATCAGGACTGGTATGGGAAATTTTCTTTTCATCATGCACTTTTCTGGATTTTTCTACTTACTAATGATGTGCATTGTCTCTCAAGAGGCCCTGAGTTGAGCTGCACTTGAATTGCCAACCCACGGAAACTGTGAGATATTAGTTCTTTTGAATCCTTAAGACTGAGGATGTTTCTGATCCAAAATCAGACCACAATCAGAAATAAAGTACACACACACCCAGGACCCAGAGCAATGAAGGACCCACTTGGCAACCATCACTACTCCTGTAGGTAAGTGCATATTTGTCAGCTGCTGTCTCCCATGGAGGTGGTCTTCTTTATTGGCTGTGTCCTGCATGCTATTTATTACTCCAGGAAACACTATGATTATTAATGCTGCATCTTTTCAATGTAATACTTTGATGAGCAAACCAATCTTTTTTCATCAGAAAAAAAAAAAAAGAAAAAACCAAAACGAATAATTTGAATTGATGCAATTCCCACATTTTCTTCAACAGGGCCATCATCTCCAGCTCTACATAAAGCTTATCTATGTTTAGCCCATTGTATCTTCACACACAGTCTTCCCAGGCCTTCCTGCTCCCACCTACCTGTTTGTCATGCTCCTTGCTCTGAGGGGACAGAGAAGGTTCCTGTTGAGGGCAGGAACTGTAGATGAGGGGACACAATGACTGGTCGCCCTGAGGAGACTGACTAATGGGAGAGTGATAGCAGAGTATCTAGGCTGCATGAGAACACTCTCTTCATCGGGGATTTTTAACCCAAAGGCAGTTGTGGAGCTGAGTCAGGACCTGGCTAATGAATGGAGCAGACAAAGCCACGTGGAGAAGTCAAGTTGGGGAGCAAGGACCCTCTGTAGCTCTGCAGGATTAGCAGTGGGGCTACATGATGGTATGAGTGATCCAGGAAAGGCCTCAGGCCAGGGCTGCTGACCTAGATGCCTGTAGGGCCAGACCAACCATGAATTTGTATGCAAGCTGAAGCTTGTGAAACGGTCTCTAAAGTTGTATTCCTCTTAGGCAGAGACTAACCTAGTTGGAAGGCTTCATTTTCACAATGAAATCTGTGCTAAAACACCTTGGTTACCTTTTGTTCCCCCCACCCCGCCACCTTTTGATAGATTCACAGATCCAGAGAAATGTTTTTCCACTATAGGAAAAACCACAAAGCTAGACTGATGATAAATGGCAACTGAATTCAGCCTCGGTACTGGGGAGTAATGGGAAAAGCTGGTGACTGTGGTGAACTGGGGGACAGCCCTTATTCCATAGGGAATTTCTGTCGCGTGGGAATACAGATGCAGTACTGACAGATCTAAACATTTTTCAAAATAACTAGATCACAGAAACAAAGAACTGAGTACCGCATGTTCTCACTCATAAGTGGACCCTGAACCATAATACTATAAGAAAGGCATTGGGAGTAGCAGGATATCACCAGGGGAGAGAGGGAGAGGACATACAATAAGGGTACCTGATCTCAAACCAGGTGAAGTGGGGACCAACTTGAGGCCCAAACTTTACCTGTACGATGACCGCTTATATACCTGAATTGTACCTGAATTGTAATCCTGAATTGTACCCCACATCTTTAAAATAAAAGAAACAAAAAGAAACAAAAAATAAAAAAACAAAAGAATCAGAAATCTAGGATTTAAAAAAGTGAAATTCCCCAATATTTAAATACTGTTTTAATGTTTTCCAGACACAATAGCCATTTAAAGTAAATGCATCTGCCCTCAGGGTGCCTGTTTATGACCTTTGGCCTAGAGACCCCAAGGGAGAAGCTGTAGAGAAAGTAAAGACAGAAGTACCCAAGAGGGAAGTAGCCCATGTCTTTGCTTGTTGCCTTTACTGCCATGTGGGGACCCCAAAGCTTGTCCCATACATGGATATACTACTTGGATAAGAAGAAATGCCTCATTCAAGCACACAGTCCCTCTGGTTCCCAGATCTTTCTTCCAGTCACATTCATTCCCTGGGTGAACCTCACACTGGTATCTCCACTCCAGGTTTCACCTGAGTGTTGGATTCCTGTGTTCAACTGCTCAAATCTTCACTTGGATGTCTAACAGGTACCTCAAATTACCTTGCCCACATTGGCACCTTGTCTTGATTCCTTCCTCACACCCTGTCTTCCCTAACTCCATAAATGATTTCACTATTTCCTAGTTGTTCATGCCAAAAATGTAGGACTACTCTCTTTCCTCATATTCTAAGTCTAACCTATCAGCAAGTTCTATCAATGCTATGTTCAAAATACCATCCCAAACCTGATCCCTCCTAAGCCACCAATACCACTGGCCAGACCATACAGTGACCTCAGTATAGGTCTCTTTCCTTCTCTTCATGACCCTCTCCAGATGGCAGGTTTTTATAAAATACACAAATCAAATCATAACATTCTTCTTAAAATCTTCTATAGCTTCCTATAGCTTCTCTAACCCAATCCCATCATATTCCACGACTCTTGGGTCATGAATGTCTCTGTGACTCCTTTTTTCACTTCCTTTAGCCTGCTCTACTGTCTTCTCAGAGAACCTTTGCTGTCCACCCCATCTACAGTGACTCTCTCTCCTTTCACCTTTCCTTATCCTTCTTTCTTTTTCTTCTAAGGATTTATTCCACCTGACAAATCTGTTATTGTCTGTCTCTTCCCCTAGAACATGCACTGAATGATATCAAGGCTTTAATCTCTTCTTTAACAATGTATTCTTACAGTCTAGCATTGTGACCAGCGCACACTAAGTGCTCCATAAATATCTGTTAGGATGGATGAACAGACATAGGTCCATATGGGAACTTCCAGTAGCCAAAGCCAAGGCCTGATCTAGCTGTTCACTGGGAAAGCTACTCACTGATTGAGGAAGGCAAAGAGGTATCTCATGATAATCAGAGTGGTTTTGGGCAGGACCAGGAGGACTTTCCGGATGTGCAGAGCTCTCTCCTGCAAGTTGTCCATTGCTGAAAGAAGAAAGCCATGTGTTAACCTCCACTGTGACTGGGATTGCAGGGAGTAATGATCAGAAGTTTTGACCACCAGCAGGATCAACACAGAGAGTGTCAGATCATGCTCACTAATGCACAGTGACAGGAGTTTCATCCCTATTGCTCCTTGGGGTGAGGCTGCTGGAAGAGGGCGCTTGCTGGGCTCCATACATTTACCAGTGCAGGACATAAAGTGCATACTCCTTGGGCACAGGAGGCGTTGGAGATGGTCCCCACAGCATCTACCACCCTATTATACAAACAACCAGTGAAGGAGCTCTCCATAAACCTGCTGTGACTGCTCAATGCCCAGCCTTAGAGCGCCTACATCCAGAGAGGAAGAGAGGCTGTGCAGGTCTTGTCCTGCCCACTCTACATGTGTCACCTCATCCTCTGCACAATTCTGGCTTATCTTCCCCCTCCCTTATCTGCAGTAGGGATGAGTAGAACAAGGCAGACAGGCAGCCTCTGGGTAAGTGGTGATATCGGGAAGAATACCAGCAAGGTTTCTTGCACTTTGGACAGGTTAGTTATAGGTCAGGCTATAGGCCTGTGGTCCCCATCATGGGTAGCCTCCCACCTCCACAGTGTAGATGTTATATTCTCTGAGTGCCTTTATGTGAGAAAGAAATGGGAAGTACTGATTAGGAGGAAGAGTGTACTCTAGGGAAGAACTGGGCAACGAAAGGATCTTGAACTGTCTTTGGCAACCCTGTTCAGCTTAAGAGACTTCACCTAGGCTCACCATGACGTCATGACCCAAGGGGATCATACACTTAATCACCCATGTAATTCATTTTCACTAGACTCTTACAAATAGGATGTCAATACACAAACCAAGAGAGCTAGCTTCCTGAATGCTCTGGGCATTTCTTTCTCAGAATAACTGAGAAAGGGACAAGTGCTTAGGGCAGATACTGAGTTGAACTAGAAATTCAGGGGGTATGAAGACCCTAGTTGACTGGGAAGAGGGATCTTTTCTCTGTTTCAAAGATACCATTCCCTCCAGCCTCTGGAGCCATAATTCATATGGTGTCTGCTTTCAGAAATACCTGTTATTTATCCAAGTTTCCACTGATTGTTTTCCATGAAAAACAAATGAGAGGGTATTCCAGTATCACAAGCTAAATGAAATGGTTAGGAATAGCTTTTCAAGACCCAAATTTTAGAGTAAGAGGCAGAGAACCCCTAAAAGAGTAAAGTATAGAATATATCTGCCTCTTTGGGAAAATATTATATTACTACTTTTAAATGTACAGAGACTTTTGTTCCCATAAGAATCCATATTAATACATCTAGCAGGTTAAGCCGTGTCATGTTTAAAGCAACAAAGCAGGAAATATTTGTAACACTTAGCTTTTCCCCCTTGTATCATGAAAAGCACAAGCATATATAAACTTCAAATACATAATTGAAAATGTCTGGATCTTATGTGTGAATATAAAAGTATGTTACTAAGGGAAGATAAAACCCAGAGAAGCAAAAGTGTTTAAGACTGAAGTGAATCGGAAAATAAAAAACCCAGGAGTCCTGACTTGGGAGGCCTAGACTCTTACAGAAAAGTCATTTCTCTTCCTCTCCAACCAGGGAATAAAGAAGTAAGGGTAAGGAGGTGAAACTTTACTGGGGAAAAGGAAAACATAACTGAAAACATTATGAAAAAACATAGACCCTGTGGAAATCTTTTTATCTCTTGCTACCAACTGCTCTGTACAGAAGCCAGCCTGAAACAAGGATGGTACTTACTGACGCAGGCCATCAGGTCATGAAAGATGTCCTTGGGGAAGAGAGGGTGTTCCAGCCCCCGGAAGTAAAGCTTCAGGACACCAGCTATGGAGTCCATGTCATGATCATTTTGGTCCCCCGCCAAAGGGTCCTCTCCTGAGGATAAGAAAGTCCCCCAAAAAGGAAAGAGAATGAGAAGCAAAACACACAGGATGAAACAGATGTAGTGGGGAAGGGTTGAGCTATTTATGTCCTTGTCCCAGTTCATCAGCTCTCTGCCCAGCATGGTGGCCGTGAGTGGGGCAGAACAGGGAATAGATAAAGTCAAGACTGTTCAGTTTCAGGGACCCCAGGACCAGAGGAGGGCAGAAGAATCCATTAGCATAAACTCTCTCGTGCCAGCCTATGGGCTGGGGTTGGGACGCAACAACTGCCTTTCTCCCAAGAATCATGAAACCAGGCTGGAACTGAGGCCCTAGGGGAGGAAAATGAGGCCAAGGAGGCCAGCTCCTCAGATGAGCTCTCACTCCTCCTGACCTGCATCTAAGAACACCTACTTACAGGAGAACAATCATGCTGGAGCTCCCTATGGAAAATTTCATATCAGCTGTAATTAGATTTAATGATAGGACCAACCTCAAATTGAAACTATATATATCCATTACAGTGACGGAAATTGCCAAAGCTTGCCCATTACCTTAATAGCCCACAAGATAATAAATGGGCTACAATGAACAAGCGCATTAGCCTTGATATTAACTGCCACCAAGGATTCCAGATGAAGCCATAAACCACCCAGATATCGTAGTTAACTTCTTGGGTTTTGGCAGATCATCAACATGAGAGAGGCAAGATGGGTGGGGCCAAGAAGACAGGAGGGAGCTGGGATGTACCCTGGCATCTCCCTACATATCTGGAAATGGGGGGTGTATGCAGGAGAACAGGTGCCCCCTGAAGAGAGAGGCAAGCTGGTTTCCTAGCCCTGGGGACTTCTCAGGGGAGAAAGAGTGGAGCCAATACCCTTAAGGGGCTGGCAAACATTTGGTCTTATCTTCAAGGCTGTTTCCTCACCTCTCTCAAAGGCATTTTTGATGTCATTCACTTCCACCTGGGATCCCGACACGCGGAAAATTCCTTCATGCTGTAGTCCTGGAAACACACAGAGGAAAGCGGTCAAGGGGAAGAAAAGGCAAATTCATAATAAAAGTGCCAAGTTTAGTTGAATTCCTGTCTCTCCTGACCAGTGTGTATTTAAGCACCCTGTGTCTCTTCTTCAGACCAAAGGAGAAAAACATGCACAAGGATGTTGGAGAAATAGCCTAAAGAAAGCACTGAATGACAGACTCCTTTTGACTCCAAGGATGACTATAAGCCAGGTTCCTTCCCTTGTCTTTGCTTCTCTGTTCCCACCTGTAAAATGGGGAAATGATCAGTCAACAGACTATATTGCCAGACGCTGTGCTAGGCCCTGGTCCCTGACTACAGCTTTACTCTAAAGACAAACATACATGAATGTTATACTACAACAATGTACACAAAAACTTTGCCCTCTTGGATTTTGTTAGAGTAGAAAGAGTCATGAAAAACAATGCTGGTATAGTGATTACTGTTAATAAATGCTTCGATACAAGGAAATCACTTGGACCTCACAACAAGGTAACGGTTAGCAGCAATCCAATTTTCTGGATGAAGGGATTGTACTCAGTCTTCAACACCAGGTTTGTGGGGCCTATGAGAATACAAATGCAAAGAAAATGGGAACCATATTGGCCATTGTGAGCATGGACATATCTTACAGACAGCACCGTACGTGCAACTGCAAAATTGATGAGAAATCCAGGAAGTACATCATTAGTGCCAAGTACAGAGTTTGGACTGAACTAGCATCTCTAATCACATCAGGACCATTCAGCCCTTCTCAGGTTCCTTGACTCTCAATCTTGGGCATTTTGTCAAAATCCCTCTGTGATGGCACAGTCCTTCAAAAACTTTGACATGTCCAAGGAATCTCAAATTTATTTCAGGAAAACAAAATAGACTAATACTACATTTTGCCCACTGTTTCAGGGTTACCCTCTCAGGGAGGGGGCAGCTGGATTCTATCAGCTAGATCTCTGGCAGTAAAGCATACAGGCCACGACTGAAATGCTGAATCCAACTAAAACAACATTAAGAAGTAAGCAGAGGAAATATAATTACCTGGCTTGTAATAAGACTTAAGTTGTCTGCTCCTCTAAGGGAATTTCCAGAAAATTCCTCACAGAGTGGCAGGCAATGTTAAAACCCCATTAATACCAGTGTAACATGCTGTATTAGTAACCAATGGGATGTAAAAGCCAGATAATGCTGTTTAAATACAGAATGTAAACACCAAGTGCTCTGACAGAAACAGCCACATACCCAGGGATTTGTCAAAAACACAGTAAAAGGAAATCAGATCTCAGAGATCAAGGTGCTCACTATGTTCAAGTTGGTGATGTCACTACACAACTTCCTGAGAGAGGGCCATCTCAGTACTTTTTGGAAGGTGAGAACACCAAAGAAAGGCAGCCTTGATCCATAGCCCCGAAAGAGAAGGAATGAGAGAAGAGCTCACTGGAAATCAGGCAGCAGGCCTGAAACATGCTGAGCTCTCTTGGTCTGGTTTGTTTCCCCTTGAGCACCTATATTTTAAAAGGACCACTATGGAAGGGCTTGGTGGCTCAGCCTGTAATCCTGCACCTTTGGGAGGCTAAGGTGAGTGGATTGCCTGAACCTGCGGGTTCGAGACCTGCCTGGGCAACTTGGCAAGACCTCATCTCTACAATAAATCAAAACTCAGCCGGGCGTGGTAGCGTGCGCCTGTAATTCCAGCTACTCGGAAGGCTGAGGTGGAAGGATCGCCGGAGCGCAGTGGGTCGAGGCTGCGGTGGCCGGGAGCGGCCACTGCACTCCAGTCTGGGCGACAGAGTGAAACTCCAACTCAATAAATAAATAAATAAAAGGACCACTATGTGTTCTTGCTCAACAGATAGGTTCTTTAGATTCTGGAAGTAGGAACTTTATAAGTGGTTGATTTCTAGAAAGTAAAGGGAAAAACCAGTTGCCTTTTTATTATAATGCAGGTAAATCCTTGTACAAGCAAAGTGATACATCCATGACCCTTTAAACTTTTTCTTAGTGCACACTAACATGAAAGCATAAAACCCACCGACTTGGATATGTTATTTGGAAATGGCACAAAACCCGCCATTTTGCTCTGGATGTGGCCATTGTCAACAGTTGCTCTTTCAGGGAATTCCTGAAATGATTGCTACAATAGCCACCTCATGCTCAAATTACTTTGCTCCATTCCTCATGAAAATGGCATGTTTTTTTCATTATGATTAAGTTTCAATTGTTCCTCACATCCTTTCTTCTTCTTTAAGTCTTTCTGGATCACCCTCACATACCATTTAGCTTTCTCATCTAAACAATAGGGACTATAATATCTATCTCCCAATGGATTTCAGGATAGTGAGGATGTGAAGATTCCCAGCATCTGGTGGGTCATAGACTCTTTTGAGACTGAAAAAATTATGGATCCTATCCCCATTAATACATACACATGAACATTTCAACCATAGCTTTATAGGAAGTTCAGGAATACCTCAAGACCTTATTTGGTCTTAGCTAAATTCAGTTTAGTTAAACAGATGTTTTTTTGAGCAGATACTGTGTGATAAGTTTTTAAAAAAAATCAACAACATGTTTATCTGGTTAATCATAAAGTACACATAAAATGGTTTCAGAATTGTGAACCCATATCCTGGTGATGAAAAAATTATTAACTGCTGTACAATATTTGTTTAGAGTTCTTTTTCTTTAGACTTACCTTATATCATTAAGATACTGTTTTCCCCAAAGTTACTTAGGTTAGTTATTGTCTTCCTCTTTCCTCTTCAATGTGATGAGATGTTTTTCATTTGTAATAGTTAGGCTTATTTGTTACTGTTTGTATTCCATGTTGGATTTTACCCACATCTTGGCTTTATTTGTTTATTCTTCTTTTGAGATAGGAAACATTCATGTAGTTTTAAAAATCAAAACTACATAAAGAGATGCTAAGAGAAATGCCCCTTTTCCATCTCCCATTGTCCCATTCTTTCACCCCTTTCCCATCTATCCCCTGTATCCAATCAAATATTAGTTTCTAGATTCATCCTTCCTGTATTTTGTTTTGCAAAAATGAGAAGATACACATATATTCTTATAGTCTCTTCTTTCTCACATGATAGGTAACAAAATATGAAAGAGTATCTCTATAGGTGGTCCCTGACTTATGACTTTTTGAGTTTTAATTCTTTTAAGAATTTTTTCTCAGGCTAATGATACATGATGCAGGTCACCCAGTCTAGAGCACCATCATGTCTTCCTTGTGCTACTGCAGTAGCTTCCTGTTTCCTCCTTACAGTTATCTCCACACAGCAGCTAGGGATCCTTTAAAAAGATGACTCTCTGTTCAAAATTCTCCAGTAGCTTCTCATCTCACTCAGAATAAAATCCAAACACCTCCTTAGCCCACCTGCTACCACTCTCCTCTTCACTCACTCTGCTTCAGCCACACTGGCCCCTGCAGGCTGCTCCTTGCATATAGCAAGGGTCTCTTCCCAAGAATACCAGATATACACATGGCTTACTCCTTCATACCTCTGCTTAAATGTCACCTTCTAAGGAGAGGCCTTTTCTCTGAACCTGCCTAGAACAGTGTCCGCTCTCCATTCTCCATCCCCTTACCTTGCTTGACTTTTCCTCATGACAATCACCACCACCCAACATATTGTATTTATTATATGATCAGCCGATCATTTGCTTATCCATCCTTCAGTGATGTGTGAGGGTAGAAACTTTTTATTGGCAAACAATAAGCAATTGACATATTTGCTGAATGGATGAATGGATAAATTAGTGAATGAATGCATGATGAGTGAACAGCGGTTCAGACCTTCTTCCTATTGTCTTTTAGGCACAAAGAATTCTTCCTCCCCTGAGGATAAGTTTGGACTTATCTTTGCCAAATGCTATTAATCATTACTATCTTGTGAAATTTCTTATACTGCTATTCTGATTTACCACAGCTTATCTCTTCTTATTTAACTTATCACTTGCTTACTTATTTTCTTCCAAGTGCACCATAAGCCACTTAAAGATAGGAAGAGTGTATTATTATTCCTATTTCTGTCTTCTTACTTGGCAATGCATGGTGCCAGCACAGATCAGGCACTTGATAAATATTTGTTGACTGTTTAATAGTGATATATAATGCTGTTACTTCAAGTAAATAAGAATATGATTTTTAAATTATAGTTGATTAGAATGAGATAAGTTGTAAGCATGCTAAAATAATTACTATTCCAAAAATGAACTCAAACAATGTCCCAGTTTACCAGGAGAGAAAAACATGAGGGAAGAGAAACAGATTGGCTGCCTCTGAATTTAGACAAGCACTATTTTACACACTCCCTTAGCTCCAGGAAGGTCATTCTGCCCCTTTCCCTATCACCAGACAGGCCAGTATCTAAAAACAATTTCTGATGCCTGGTTCTTGGGAATCTTTATAGTACTAGTCCTTTCTAAACACTCTTACACTTGGAAAACCAATTCTCTGGCAATTATCTCCATCTCTAAATTCTGTCCAACCAGATCAGAAGCTGGTGAGGAATGGAGTTTATGAGATTCAGTTTTGTCCAAATAGAAGACAGTGTGATTTGTCTTGGATTGAGAAGGAGCTAGTCCCTGCAGATTCTCAAAAGTTGGATACAACTTCAAGACCAGTTACTAACTGAGCTCCTACGGACCTTGTATCCAGTGAGATCAAATCAGAACAAAATTGAATTTTCTTAGGAATCAGTACAACAGTAGGAAAAGAGTTGTTTTCAAACCAGTCTAGTACAGAAAGCCAATGTGACAAAATGGTCAGGCTATATAGTGGGAGATGTCCCTACATGCAAAGACTGTGAGTAATGGTGAAACCACTGCCACCACGTAATAACAGCTGTACTTACTCACATAACAGCTGCAATTTAAAACCCACCCTCAAGCTAGAAAAAATCGTGTGTGGTAAGTGGTTGAGGAATTTGGGGTCATAATATATGATGTCTTCCTTTCAATGTCTAGGTGTGACCAATCTGAGATAGTAAATGCTATGAGAACAGATAAGAATGTATTCCTTTTCAGAGAATGTCAGGATGGGAAGTCAATCTCTGTTCTTACTCTGCGAAGAATTCCTGGAAGTTCTTCTCAGTTACTGCACAAATATGGGCAAGGCTGTATGTAATCCTGCTTACCGTGTCTGCTGATAAACCGGATACAGCTTTCTACCACCAGAGGAATTGCCTGGCTAGAATCCTGAAAAGTCAAAGAGAAATACAGCATTAGAATTTTCAAACAGGGATAGCCCACGGTCAGAGAAATTGGGTCAAACTGTGTGGAATTGTCTCAGTGGATCAGTGACTGGTCCACAAAGCTCCACCTGGTATGCCCTTCAAGTTCCAGAACACAAACACAACCACCTTCGTGGCATGCCCCACAGAAGCCTTAAATTTCAGAATGTCCTAAATGGAACACATCATCTTCCTTACCCCAAACCAGCTACTCACTCTCTTACTCCCACCCCTGCTCAGCCATCCAATCAATCAATACATTCTGTGGAGTCTGCCTCCTATATATCCTCTCTCAAGTTCATGCACTTTTCTCCAAATCAACTGCCATCAACCTTGTTCAATCCACCAATACCTCAATTCCCACCCTTGCCATCTTCCAATCCACTTTCCTCTTGCTTCACAACAGTGATTAGGTGATTTTGAAAGTTGTACATCTCAGCCGGGCTCGGTGGCTCAGCCTGTAATCCTGCGCCTTGGGAGGCTGAGGTGAGTGGATTGCCTGAGCCTGCAGGTTCGAGACCCGCCTGGGCAACTTGGTGAGACCTCATCTCTACAATAAATCAAAAAATTAGCTGGGCGTGGTAGTGCGCGCCTGTAGTTCCAGCTACTTGGAAGGCTGAGGTGGAAGGATCGCCGGAGCCCAGCAGGTTGAGGTTGCGGTGGCCAGGAGCGGCCACTGCACTCCAGTCTGGGCGACAGAGTGAGACTCTAACTCAAAAAAACAAAACAAAAAAAGGAAGTTGTACATCTCATCATTTAAACTCTTTCAAAGACTTCTCATTACTCTCTTCCCATATCCTTGTATGTCTGGAATCCTGTCTTTCCCTCAAGTTTCATCACATGTTCTTCCCCCTAGTTTCTGCTACAGTCACAATGGCTGCCTTTCTCCTTCAATAAGTCTTCCTTTGCCTTATGGCTTGGCATGAGCTGCTTCTGTTACTGGCATGCTCTCCTCACCCCTGATTGTGACTCAAATGTGTGGGTATTTGTTGGCACTTGTCACCACTACCTCCCAAGCTCTCCTATGTCAATTCCAGGGTGTCCAGGTCTGACCATGACACCCTCGCATAGCAGATGCTTGATTAATACTGGTTGAGGGTAGTAGAATGAACCAACAGGAGTTTTAGAGAGTTTGTTTGGCACAAAGTAAGAAAGAAAAGACAAATCAATTCTTGGAAATAGTGGAGACTAACTGGTACTAAGCAAAGAAGCAGGCCTTCCAGATGTCAATCTTTACTTTGCCATTTTGCTGCAGAATCCTGCTTATGTTATTGAACTTCTTTGTATCTCAATTTGCCATCAAACTGGGGGATGGAACTGGTTGTGAGAAGAGTAATATATCCTACTGGCACATGAACATTAGTGCCCACTATTATCTGAGGAATTTAAAGAGGTGTTGGGCCAGGTACTAAGTCCTTTAGATTGATTGGTTCTGGTGACAACACTATGGAATATGTATGTATGCATTACTATTATATTCATTTGACAAATAAGGATAAGAAGGCTTACTGAGGTTAAATAGCTGTTATAGTTACATAGCTGATAAGTGGCAAACCCAAGAAGTTTCCCTCTAAGACTGAATACTTTACCACTATATACACTGCATCCTAGGAGTTCAGTAAACCTCACCAGTGTACATACAAAGAATTACTCAAAACCAGTAGGGTTTCATAATGCAGCTAAATGCACAATAATTCAGCTGTGTGGAAGAAAAAGATCAGGCAGAGGGGCCTGAAACCTAACTAGAAAGGCCTTTAGACGTTCAAGACAGAGACTGGACTTTCAAGTGGGATGGGTCCGTGTGGCTTCTGCCCATTTCACAGGTTTGCCTGTGCCTCTCCCCTGGCTGTGAATTTCCCACTGTAGCCAGGGTTTGGCGACTCATAGGGAAGCAGCTGGGTCTCATGAAGAAGTAAGGCTGACAGAAGAGCTGGCTTAGCCCCTAGCTCCTAAGCTCTCCGGGAACCAGGGATGCTGCCAAAGGGAGTACTGCATGTGCCAAGGTAGAGCTGGAATCAGGAAGGTCTCAACGACCCAAATGCTCATCTTTGTGACCCCCAAACCCATCTGCTTCCTTCAGCTTTCCAGCTACAGCAGCCAGTGTCTGTTCTCTTGTCAGCATCACTGACTTTTGCCAGTCAGGGATGATTTTAGAGAAAGAATCTTTGTCCTTTCTTCCCTTAAGCTAATGAAGAAACTGGATTCCACTATAAGACAAAAAAAGGCTCCATTTTGGGGAAGTCTTTATGTTTACAGACTTCTGTTATTACATTTTCCATTTATAAATAGTAGCAGCAGAAGAATGAAACTAGACCTGTGTCACTCACCATGTACAAAAATCAAACCAAAATTTTTGAAGAATGAGTTCCATGTAAGACCTGAAACTATAAAACTAATAAAAGAAAACAATGGGGCAATGCTTCAGGACACTGGTCTGGGCAAAGATTTTTTAGGTAAAACCTTAAAAATGCAGGCAACCAAAACAAAAATAGACGAATGGGATTAAATCAAACTAAAAACCTTCTGTACAAGAAAGGAAACAATCAACAGAGTGAAGAGACAACTTACAGAATGGGAGAAAATATATGCAAACTATCCTTACGACAAGGGATTAATGACCAGAATATATAAGGAACTCAAGCAACTCCATAACAAAGGAATAAACAATATGATTTTAAAATGAGCAATTAATCTGAATAGATATTTCTCAAAAGAAGACATACAAATGGTTAACAGTTATATAAAAAAATGTTCAACATCACTAATCATGGGAAATGTAAATTTTAAAAAAAACCACAATGTGGTATCATTTAGCCCCAGTTAAGATGGGCTATTACCAAAAAGTCAAAAAATAACAAATACTCGTGAGGAAGCAGAAAAAAGAGAATGCTTGTACACTGTTGGTGAGAACAGCCACTACACAAACAGTAGGGAGGCTCCTCAAAAAACTAAAATTAGGCAGAGCCTGGTGACTTACATCTGTAGTCCCAACACTTTAGGAGGCAGAGGCAGAAGGATCACTTGAACCGGGTGTTCAAGACCAGCCCGGGCAACATAGCAAGACCTTGTCTCTACAAAAAATTAAAAACAACAACAACAACAACAGAAACCCTAGCAGGACATGGTGACATGTACCTGTAGTACCAGCTACTCAGGAGGCTGAGGTGGAAGGATCACCTGAGCCCAGGAGATCAAGGCTGCAGTGAGCCGTGATTGTGTCACTGAACTCCAGCCTAGGCAACAGAGCGAGACTCTGCTCAAAAAACAAACAAACAAAAAACCTAAAATAGATCTACCATATGATCCAGCAATCCTGCTGCTGGGTATAAATAAAAAAGAAAGAAGATCAGTAAGTCAAAGAGATATTGAGATATCAAGATGCCTGTACTCCCATGTTTATTGCAGCACTATTCCCAACAGCTGAGATATGGAAGCAACTGGTGTTCATCAACAGATGAACGGATACAGAAAATGCGGTATACATACACAGTGGAATATTATTCAGTCATAAAAAAGAATAAAATTTTGAAATCTGCAGCAACATGGAGGAACTGGAGGACATCATGTTTAATAAAATAATCCAGGTGCAGAAAGACAAGTATCGCATGTTCTCACTTATAAATGCGAGCTAAAAAAATTGATATCATGAATGAAGAGAATAGAATGATAGTTACCATGGCTGGGAAGACTAGAGGGAAGTGGGAGATGAAGTGAGGTTGCTTAATGGGTACAAAAATACGGTTAGTTATAAGGAATAAGTTCTACTGTTCTATAGCACAGTAAGGTAACAATAGCAAACAATAAATTATTGTGTATTTCAAAATAGCTAGAAGATTAGATTTGGAATGTTCCCAACATCAAAAAATGATAAAATATTTGAGATGACAGATATCCTAATTAGCCTAATGTGATCATTACACATTATGTACATGTATCAAAATACCATATGTACCTCATAAATATGTGCAATTATTACATTATTGGTTAAAAAAATTTTTTTAAATAGTAGCAGCAGTGATAATGAGTGTTCATAAAGTTTTACTCATCTGAGATTTATATATAAAGACCCAGAGGAAGGAAAGTTGGCTTCCACAAGTTATGTGAGTGCAAAATTCTGCCTGGATGTGCAGGAAATGGAATGTTAATGGTAGTTAAATGTAAGTACAAAGAGTTGATAGGAAACAGGGCATCAAAGACAGCAACCTGAATGTCCATGGTTACCAGCAGCACTCAGAAATTTTCCTGATGGATAATCTATGGCAGACAAGGGTGGCCAGAGATGACCTGTCCTGCAGAAGAGCATTTTCCTGGTCCCCACTGCTCCAATGGAGTTTAAAATAGAGTCCAGTGGAAACACAAAACAGACACAATCACAAAGGTTTTGAACACTGCCAAACTCCCCTCTCCTTGTAATGCTTCTGAGCTATGAGTGAATTCATTTCCCCAGATGTACCTGTGTGCTCTGGTGGTGCCCCCAAAGACTCGCACTTCATGACTGCCTTTGTATACAGCTGACTGAGTAGTTTCTAAATGTGCTCTTATTCACTGTTTCTGCCTTTCTCTTTCTCTGTTTCCCCAATGTTTAGAATCCATGTCAGTTTAATATGTTTATATACTATATGTTTGGCCATATAATCTCAAGTTTGGAAGGGGCTTTTGAGGACAATCAGGTCAAACTCCTATCCAATCAGATTAAGGAAACTTTAAACCAAAAGTAGAGGGAAAAGGGTAGGGCCTAACTTGAAAAGGACAGTGAAGCACTGGTCCAGTGATTTGCAGGAGAAAACAATCACAAAGGTGGACAGATAATGTCTAAATATGCATTGTTTGGCAAATTTCTTATGAGTAAAAGGGTTAGGATTTTTGTTGGGTAATGGCCCCTATTATATTGTCAATTTCCATTTTCATCAAGGGAGAAAATACAATAATAAGTGATTAGATGTGGGTATTGAGAAAAAAGGCATAAAAGATAAGATTTGGGGCCTCGGGGACTGTGAAGAATGGAAAGCCCTCATGAACACAAATAGAGAAGTGAGGAGAGGAGCTAAGGAAATCAAAATGTGATGATGCGGAAGGTGAAGAGATTGATGCTGAGCATAGACGGTGTTATCTCAACTTTCAAGCATAAATGTCCAGTCAATCACTGAGGAGCTAAAGCCAAAGACTCAGAAAGACAGCATTATAGAACAAAAGGATGCTTAGGGAAGGAGAGAAAGATTCATCTAAGGGAACAAGACTGACAAGGGAAAGGACAGAGTCTTGGAGATATGCCTAGTTTTAAATAAATGGAGAAAGAAAGACTAGCAAAGAAGACATGGAAGTCATGACCGAGAGAGATAATTGGTCTTGCAGGGAGCAGGGAGCGTCTAGAAGCAGCAGCAGAAGTGTTACCTTTTTCAAAAAGGTCTGAGATGGTTTGGACCTAGTCATTGCCAGGGTCAAAAATGACTAAACTCCATTAGGGAGTGTCAAAAAAAAAAGATACTGGATTCTTCCTCTGGTTTGCCATAAATGAACAAACATTTCCTGGTTACTTATACAAGATTACTCACTTTCCAAATTACTATTTTACCTTCTTGACCATCTTAGAAAAACTTTTTGCTGACCTACTAATAGATATCAATTTCTGGAGAGGAACTGGGATAGCAGAATGAAAACAAGGATTATATTTGCTTGGGCTTCTTGGTACATCCTGGAACTCTTACGCAAACCTAGTGCTAGGTAAATACACTTTGCATGCAACTGCTTAGGTGCGGCAGGATGCAAACCAGATGGGTGCCATTCTCCTCCAATGGTGAATCCAACCAAGGGTACATATCACCTGCCAAACTGTGGTCTCTGGCACTCCTGCAGTCAGAGTGGAGGCTGCAAAGGCCTTGCACATATACTCCGTCTACAAGCAAGAGGCCCAGTTTCAGTCCAGGAGCTGAAATGAACAAACTTCAAGTTCATTTCTTTCATTAGTATTAAAGGAAAAAAGGCTTGCTCCCTCTGCAAGATATCTACCTATTAATTTTAAAAGCAATAAATTATCCCTGGAAGGCACCCCATTCCTCTCTCAGTTTAAATAGAATTACGGGAGAAAGAGAAGATGAAAGAAATAGAGGAACAAGAGGAAGGAAAGTTATAATGAAATTTTTATAATTTAAAAAATGTGTAATTGTATCTGATGGCGTTCCCATTAGGATGAGATCCAAAGTAGAAAAGGGAAAAGATAGTGACAGCAAAGCCAAGACAAGTGAGACATATCATCCAAGCTTCCCAGTTGATGCACCCACCCAGAGCAGTCAGACGAGCTGAAGAGACGCTGGGGCTGCCGACACCACAGAAACCATGCACCCTCTACATTCGATTATCTCCCTGTGGCTAGAGCCACTGAGAATTACCCAAAATGATTTTTTTAAAGCCTGGATTAGTTTTCCCCTGAGCAGACACAAAGATATTTCTGAGCTCTCTCCACCCCTCCCTGCTACTGCATAGCTGGTATCAGCTTAGGAGACACAAAATCATTTCAGTATTTGCCATAAAGTATAATTAGGAAGTCAAATTTGCTACTGCAAAAAATACTTCAATTAACTTTTTTTTAAACAAGCACAAGTGCTGTTTAGATTATCCACTGATGTGGATTATCCATGCCACTGCTCTTTAAGATCCCTCCTAATATGGGTAATGAGAGCTGGCTGCCCAGTGGCAGATTTTAATATTAATACAACATTGAAGATCATGCACAGAATTGCAGAGTTGAATAGCTCTTGCCTATCATTCCTAGACCAGACTTAATCTTTATACTGTTAGCATGTTTTAGGAACACATCTTGAATGACTATACCACCAGGAACAATCAAACAAAATCTGCAAGCTTAAAGTGAGATTGTCTGGTCTAGGTAATTAGCTGCTGTGAGTTACTGATATATTAGTACGTATGTAGGAAGTGTCAGGCCTCTTTTGTGGTCTCTTGGAAAAGGATGCTGATATACTTTGGATTGTTGGCCCCTCCAAATCTCATGCTGAAATGTAATGCCCAATGTTGGAGATGGGACTTTAGTGGGAGGTATCTAAGTCATGAGGTTTGGTGCCATTCCTGAGGTAATGAATGAGCTCTCTTTCTCTATTAGTTCACTTGAGAGTTGGTAGTTTAAAAAAGCCTGGCACTTCCCCCTCTTTTGCTTCTACTTGCACCATGTGACACATCTACTCCCTCACTGCCTTCTGCCATGACTGTAAGCTTCCTGAGGCTCACCAGAAGCCCAGCAGATGCCAGCATCATGCAGAACCATGAGCCAGAAGAATCCTCTTGTCTTTGTAAATCACCCAGCCTTGGGTATTTCTTTATAGCAATGCAAAACGGACTGCTACAGAAACCATGGGCATTTCTGGAAGAATCTGCCCCAATACTAGGGAGTATGCATGAGAATAAATCACTAGATAGAAGAGAAACAAGTCAAAAAGACTATGGCCACTCTAAAGTTAAATCAATGAAGTTGCCATAATAATAAACATACTATAACTAAATGGTACATTCCAAATGTAGGCATGACATCAGAAAAGTGCCTGTCCTGCCCACAGTGGAGTCCCATAAATGTCTGTGGGGTGTAGTATATTTTCATGTCAAAGCAGCCTGGTTCTTGTTGGGCCCTTACCTGTTTCCTCACGGTGGAGCTACGCCTGTTATCCCACCAAATCAGAGGGGACGGATCCAGCAACAGGGAGGCAAAAGAGAAAATCATGAAAAATGAGACGAACAACCACTTTCAAACTCAGAAGTTTTTGATAATTAAAAACAACCCATGTAGTGGTTAATGAAACAAATCACATTATTTAGCTCAGTCCCAAAATGGCTAAGAGACTCGATAAGCTACTTCCCAAATGAAGCCCAATAAGCTGTCTTCTTCACAAAAGCACAGAAATCCCTGCTTTTCATGTCTACCTCCACTCAAAATTAGAATAAGGAAATTGGTTCAATTTGGGGGAAATATATTTGGGTTAGACAATAAGACCTTTCTGCTTGCAAGGAGAAACTGGTAAATTCCATAGAATGCTATAGTCCCCCTCCCCCCCACTTAGATATCTTTAAAGATCCCTATCTTTATATAATTTGTGTGTGTGTGTGTGTGTGTGTGTGTGTGTGTGTGTGTGTGTGTGTGTGTGTGTGTGTGTTTCAAGAAGGTAGAGCATCCAGTCCGGAAGGAACCTTGGGGATCATCTGGGTCAGTTTTTTTCAAGCTGTGTTTAGCCTCAGAAGGATTTTCTCAAAGAAAATCTGACTCAAAGGCACAACACCCAAATGACGGAGGGCAGAGCTGTACTGCTGTGAGTGAAGGCAGGAATCAGAGCTTGGCTACTGGGCATTGCTCTGTTCGTGAGAAACCACTCCTGAGAAACCTTTACGGAATCCTAGAGCTCCTCAAATCTATTGTAATGCTCTTGTCTTGTAGAAGAGAAAACCAGAGTTCAGAGAAGGGAAAAGCATGGCTCAAGGTCACACAGAGAAATAACCCAGCAACAGGAAATTCAGCTCAGCTCTTTTCAGTCCCACAGAGCTTTCTGCAGACACAGGACCTCAGGTGAACTTATATTAAGACCTTATCACCAAAAAGATACATTCCAATGAATTCTATTATTCTGGTTCCCTCTAGTCATCAAGACTGGTATATTAATGGGATCTTTATTGTAATCCACAATGACAAAATGATGAAAGCCAAATGAAGCTATCTCTAAATAACAAGTCTATAATTGTAAATGGCCTCATGATTATTGTGTGTGTTGGCAGATATAAGTGGTTGATATAATGGGCTAACTCAGGGTCTCTAAGGATCCCAGCCCATTAAAGCCCTTTCTCCAGTAAAATCAGCAAATTTTTAGGCATCTGAGAATTGTATGCTGAATGAATGCCTTGCTCTCTGCCAGCTCACGAATTTTCTCATAGCAGCACCATGACTGGGAGGGAAAATATTTGGCTGGGGTTGAGGAGGGAGGGGAAGGTGGGGAAAGACTGGGAGGGTTGCATACTTGTACATTAGGCAAAGTTTTTTTTACCAATGCTCTTGGGCAAGCCAATGCAATGTAATATTTCAATATCCAGCAATAGTCACTCATTAGGAGCTGTCAACTTTACTGGGCATAAAGAATCAGATAGCATTTGCTATCCCTGATCTCCTTTCTTTGGGTCACAGGCTTCCCAAAGCAGCTAATGTTAGGTTACCAGCATCCTCCAGAGTAGAAGGTTTATTTTCCTTGCAATGCAGTGGGTAGTCTATGGGACTATTTCAGCAAATGATAACTCCCTCCACTCAGTTCTGCTCAGTTCTTTCCCTAAGTCCCAGAAAATCCCATTTCCATCTGAGACCAGATGGAGCCAGCAAGGTGAAGGGAAGGAAACAACCCCCATCCCAGGGGTTGCTTTGCAAAGTCATTCAATGCCTTTATAGCTCAACTCCTTGGCTCTTTCCCAGGCTGGGACTGCTTTACCCCATGGCCCTCTCTTTATCCCTTTCTAGGCCTGTCCTAAGTCACACTCACCTGGCTAAACTGCAATCTGTCCGCTGACCTGTTGGAAAGACAAAGGCAAAACGTGTATGTTAAAAGAGATGAGGTAGCCGGGCTTGGTAGCTCAGCCTGTAATCCCATGCTTTGGGAGGCTGAGGTGAGTGGATTGCCTGAGACTGCCAGTTCGAGACCCGCCTGGGCAACTTGGCAAGACCCCATTTCTACAATAAATCAAAAAATTAGCTTGGCGTGGTAGCGCGTGCCTGTAATTCCGGCTACTCGGAAGGCTGAGGTGAAAGGATTGCCAGAGTCCAGCAGGTCGAAGCTGCAGTGGCCAGGAGCAGCCACTGCACTCCAGTCTGGGTGACAGAGTGAGACTCCAACTCAAAAAAAAAAAAGAGATGAGGTAAAAGAGAAAGATCTCCTAGGAATTACCACATCCATCTCCCCTGGACAGCCACTAGTATAACAGCACGTCCAAAAAGAAAGAAAGAGAGGGAGACAGACACACAAAGATCCTTTTTTCTGGGTAAAAACTGTTTCTGATGGTGATTCCCAGTACCGTGTTGTTGGTATTTCTGTAGCTTAGGTTTGCTAACTCTGCTTCCCAATGAGAAAACAGGGGTGAGAGTAGGGGAAACAATAGCAATACAGATCACACTTTATAGAACAAATTATTAGGAGCCATCCCAGAAATAAAATTCAACTTCTCTTACAGGTGTGTTAAGTGGGTGTGGTGGGGAGAGAGACAAACTTACTTGCTCCTGAGTATAGAAACAAACATACACACACACACGCTCTCTCACGGGGTTGGGATGAAAAGAAGAAAATGGAGTTCTTTGGGGGAAAGAACAGAGAAGATATGGATATTGTAGTTTTAGATTCATACTAAATTCTCCTGTTAGGTTGGACTAGGGTGGCAACGAAGAAATGAGATTTAATGTTGATACTGCTATCAAATCATATCAATCCAATAGCGAGTCCTAAGAGTTTAATGGGTCATTGCAAGCTTTTAAAAACTGAAAACCTTAAAACTCATAAGAAATATTCTTATGTTTTTAAAAATATATACATGCACGTATACATGGACTATGATGCAACATATATTGCTTTGGGTTCACAATTAATGAAGCATGATCTATACTAAACCTGTTATATTTAAACCAGGGGCAAACCCCAGGAAGAAGGAGAGATCAGCTCACAGACTCTTCATCCAAGCTCCTGGAAAGGCAACTCCAAGGGCTGGGGGTGGGCAGGGCTTTTCCTTGCCTTTAAGGATTGCTAATTGTTGATTACAGTTCGGCTCATTTTAAGCAAGACCATCCCCCACCCCTAACAGCCTCTCATTACCAAAGGCTCAGCTTTCATCTGCAAAAATGTTATTCTGAGCCATTATTTTCAACATCTGTCCCATTTCCATTCTGGAATATTCATACACATCAATTATCCCTCTGTGGCAGGAACAAGGGGCTCTTGCATTATGGTGACAAATACATACAGAAGGCAGGAACATGATGATTTGCACACAGGAAGATTTGCAGGTTTTTTTTTCTTTATTGCTAGAACATGTCATTTTAGATTAAGGCAATTTGTACCACTAATGAATGGGCAACCTTTGTCCCTCCATAGCAGCACATTTGGTGCATATATGCATGTGAGTAAACCCATTCACTCACATATATGCACACACTCTTGCACATGTGTGATTCTAAGGTCCTGCTCCCCGCATACTTATGGGTCATGCTTAGATTTTCTTGACAAAAAGAGATCACAGCTATAACTGGTTTCAAATAGTTCCGGGCTTTCTTTCCTCCAATTCCCCATGGAGCAATCTGATATCCCATGAGCAAAGATTTTCTATAAGCAAAATTTGGCCCTCAACATTCAAACCTGTTTAGTCTGAGTCTCTTGGGTGCTGAGAAGGAAAAAGAACAAAGGTTAACTAACAGGCTTCCTTCACATAAAAGAAAATGCCTTAAGAATCACAAGATCAGCCGGGCTCGGTGGCTCAGCCTGTAATCCTAGCACTTTGGGAGGCCGAGGCAAGTGAACTGCCTGAGCCCACGGGTTCGAGACCCATCTGGGCAACTTGGTGAGACCTCGTCTCTACAATAAATCAAAAATTAGCTGGGCATGGTGCCTGTAGTTCTGGCTACTTGGAAGGCTGAGGCGGAAGGATCGCCGGAGCCCAGCAGGTTGAGGCTGTGGTGGCCAGGAGTGTGCTACTGCACTCCAGTCTGGGTGATGGTGTGAGACTCCAACTCAAAAAAATAAAAAATAAAAACAATAAAAAGAATCACAAGATCAAAGTTTAAAGAAAAGAAATTAATGATCTGGGCAAACTGTCTAATGCAGGCAAAGGACAGGGTAAAAAGGAGGCTCTGGTATAAAAAGCAGGACTCCAATTCCTGGGGCCAATGAGCCCATGACTATGGCATACCTTCCTGTACTCTGCAGTTTGTCTGAAGAGTACTCAAGAATTTATCTTAAAATGTTAGACCTCTGTGTAAATGCAGGCTTGTCTGTCACTGATGTTACCATAGTCCCTGCAGCCTCTCCCTTCCTCTCCCTCACATCTCTTAAGTGAGAAGATTAGTGGGGCAGGGAGGAGGGGCTGGGCATTCAGAGACATCCCTAACCTGGGAATCCTATTAATCACAGGATGCGAAGAGCTAGGCAGGAGACCTGGGCAGGTTGCCAAAAAACCTCGGGGAAGTTTCTCTCTCAACCTCCACCTTCTGTTTGACAGCCGAGGAGAGAAAGTCCAGAGTGCCAGTCCAGTTCTCTGTCTTGCTACTTTCTAGGGTGTCTGGCTAAAATCATCCTATGAGACGAGACAGTCCATTCAGCACCATGGCTTTAGCACGGCCACAGCAGAGAGCTGCCACTTAACCAGTATCAGAAGCCTTCAAAACAGAAGGAAACCGATGTTTTCCCTGGAAGCTACAGAGAACAGTAGTCTATCCATCCCTCCTGCATTTGAGGATTCTTTCCTCTCCTCAGAGAAGCTGGGCATCTCATCTCATGGCTCCCTACCTTCTTGCTCCAACCTCAGTCCTGCCACAGAGGAACTGCAATTTTTAACTAAGTGTCTGGAGCATAAATAACCCCTCAGCCTCTCTACTCTAGTCGTGGCAGAGGAGTCAAAGGAGGGGGACTGGGTGGAGAGCAGGCACGCTTCATTTAAACAAATAGATGATGCACGTTAGTGCTTCATTAAGCATTGGCCTTTTCCCATTACTCAAGCAGTCATTTGGGGCGTGTGCTTCCACATCAAACAGGCCAGGAAAAGAAATGCATTCACATAACAAGATCGGGTCCACTTGGCTGAGGATGGAGGCGTGTGCTCAGCAAGAAAGCTTGAGCAGGCCTCACTGCCAAGCCTGCCAAGCAGAGGGTTCCCACACTCACTTTCTCCCAGGGTTTTCTGCAGAAGGTCATGCTTGGCTTGTAACTTGGTGATGAGATTCCTTCCCTCCAGGTACTCCTTCATTTTCTATAAGAGAGGAGGAGAAAAACAATCAGACTCCCGAAGAAGAAAATCACAGGAGCTCAGCTGGACAATTCTCCTTTTTAGAGGTCATCTGGTTTCTAACACAATTTCTATAAAGTCCATTTTTTTTATTTCTTTAAGGCCTTGAGTATATGGGCAGCTGCTGATTTTCATGGTGGATAAGTATCCTACTCGTGGATGGATAAGTTTTTCTGGGAGCTCCATGTTAGCCAGTATAAACAAACTTTTTTCTAGAGCCCTTTATCTGTCTCTGAGCTCTGCTTTTCTCAGTGTAGAGACACACACCACACACACGCTATTTGGCACTTCTGCTGACAGCCTGCCCTGCCCTGTCCCCTTCCTGGGCACATTCCATCACACCAGGAGTAGGGCCTATGGCAGGCTCAGTCCCTGCCTCAGCTGCAAAGCCCAGTGTGCAGAGCATCTTTGTCTGAGCTGTACCCTAATCAGCCTCATTCTCGATTCAGCACGAAGTCTTTATGGAAAGCTTGGGGTTTCTGAGCACTCAGAGAAAGAAGCTGTCACCCCACCTACTTATACACACACATATGGTTCCAAACAAAAGATAAGGTTTTGGAAATGTAATTTCACCTGCTCTAACAGTCAAAATATGATTGCTGCATTTTTATATTTGCTCTCTCTCAACTCTTGTCTGCCCAATGAGGGACCATTATGTTCCCAGACAATTAATCAAATCTTCAAAACAATCCTAGGAACTATTATGGGGATTATGATTATTATCCCCCCATTTTTCAGATAATGGCACTGAGGTTTGAGGAGTTTAAGTTGCTCAAGGTCAAACAGTTAGTGAATGGTAGGGTCAGTATCCACACACATGCAGTTTAATTGTTATGATAAAATGCTCTATACATTATGATACAGAGCAGAAGAGAGAAGCAGAACTAAACTCCAAAGCATTAATTCTTTTTATATGTTTAGCAATTTAAGAGGTCTTAGAACACTTTAGCCCATATTCTTTCACATGACTCCCAATAACTGTACAGTACATCGTGAAGACATTATTATTTCCTTATTACAGATAAGAAGATGATCTCAGGGGAATGGGGGTGTCAAATAATTTGCAAGCTAGTAAGTAGCAGACCCCAGGCCTTTGGACTCTTAATGGTGTGTTTTCTACGCTCTCCCACAGCCATTCTTGGGATCTTAGTTTGCCTTGGTTGTCTCCTGCTGCAGTGGTTCATCTGCCAGAGCAGGGGTCATCTGCCCATGTCTAAATTCAGAAGCCAAATGGCAAGGTTTACCAAAGAGTGATAGTGAATTAATGCTGATCATTTAAATTGTAATTGTTCTTTTTCATGTGTATTAAGCCAAAAATAATAATAATAATTATGAATCAAACCTTTGATTTCGTGGCTATTACCACTTAGGATTAAGACAGATAGAAAAGGTGAAAAATAAGAGTTACTTTTGTACTTTTCTGTGCAGTGTAAACTTTTAACTAAGAGCTTGTATTTAACACGAACAAACTTTCTCTTTTGTTTAAAAACAAAAGAAAAATCTGTTTTCTCCAGGATATCGTCCCTGGCTCTCTCATGCTCACCCAGATGGTCTTGTGTGTACCTTGCAAATTTCCATGACAGCATTTTTCATACAGTCATGAAGGGTTTATTACTCATGTGTCCTTCTCTCCAGACTGCTTTCTCCCTATGGTCAGAGACCATGTCCCTTTATTATTCTTTGCATCCCTGATGCTTAGTACCATGCCTAGCAGATAGCAGATACTCAATAAATACATGAAGAATGAATAAATAAAAGAGCAATCTCACTTTCCTCTGGACAGAACCTTGGTCAGCTGCTATAAACCAAGTCCTTATATGAGCCCTCACTCTCTAAATTAAATATAAAACAAACTCTATATCACATTATTTCTGCTGCCTGCTGAAGACCTGTTCCCTCTGCTCCTTTATGCTTTTGCACGAGAACATCTGCATGAAAATAGGCTCCACTGTCACTTTACTTTTTCCATCTGCTCCAGCTGCCAGCTCTCCTACTGTCAGCCCTCCCTGGTGATGTCCTAATCCCCAGCCAGTGGCTAACTGTGGGTTTGGGACAGAACTTTAGAGCCCAGAGGTGAAAAGCCTTCAGGAAACATCCAACACAATCTTCAAAAGCCTCTCTTTGGAAGGTTATCCCAGGAGACTCTAGAGGTTTCCTAATGAGAAAAATTCACCAAGAAGCTGTAACCCTCAAAACAAGACCAGGCTGCTCAGAAAACAGCCGAAACTCTGAAAGGAGATGGATGCAAATTCCTTCCTCTTACTCATGTTTCTACTTGTGATTCCAGAAATCATTTTTTCCATTCATTTTCACAGTTCACTAGTTAACTGGCTGTCACTTGGTGAACCATTAAAATAAATAACAATCTGATAAAGAGGTATGATGGATTACCTTTTCAGGTTCCATTAAATCCAGAAGGATCAAAAGTGTGCAAGATATGACCTGCATCCTAATACTGGCGTGGAAATCATGGTTGGGGGTTTTCCATCTAGGTAACTGGGTATGAGAAGGTAAAGGAATCCCAGAGTTTGCAGGCATGCTATTTATTACTTCCCTATCCTGTCCAGAAGTCAGCACTCATTTGTATGAAAGATAAACTGGGAATAAATGACCTTGCCTTTATTGGTGGAGTTGAGGGAAAAGGCTTCAGTTGCTGCTGGACAGACACACAGAGAAAAGAGCTGAGACTGCTGAAGGCATGGGAGGAACATGTAGCTTTTTGATGACTTCTGGGGCCCAGGGGGCCAGGAAAAGTGCTGCTTATAATCTCAAATCTCAAAATCCCTTCCCTGGGCAATGAGGGTCACTTTCCTTATTTAGGGCATGTTCCAATATTAGGTAATTAATTTTCTTTCATTCCACTGCCTACACCTAGTTTCCCTGATCAAACACCCAAAAGTAAAATGATTTCCTGGAGTTTTCCTCAATGGAAGAGCAGAATAAAGGGTAATTTTTTACTCTAGGTATCACCAAAATAAAATCAAGTTCCTAAAACACAGTCTAGCCACAACTTTCACACTCAAAATGATCAAAACTGAGAATTTCTTCAAAAAGTAGGAAGGAAGGCAGAAGTGTGCTGTTTTGTTGCTACTGGGAAACTTCCATTCGGTTCTTATGATCTTGGGAATTCATTTCCTAACAATTCCTTATTGGTTATTAATTGTCAGTCATGAGTTTTACTTATTTAAAAATATTAATATATAATTTTTATTTCAGAGTCCTCCCTCCTTAGCAGACATTTTAGTTGTGTTACAATGAAAAAGCATGAGGTGGAATAGTCTAGTCCTACCACTTACTAACTCTTCTAACTTTGGGCAAATCACTTAACCTCTGAATCTTAGTTTTTCCATCTGAAAAAAAGGGAAAGATATCTTTTTCATTCATTCATTTTCTCAAAGTTGCTGAGAATAAAAGCGGATAACAAGCATCACTGTGATAAGCAGAGGGCCTGGCACCTAGCAGGTACTCAAAAAATATTCCTTATATCAGAATCATCTGCTTAGTTAACCTAAAAACCATTCCTTCCCTAAACGTCTTTGTTTTGATCTAAAATATATGCTGAATCAAAGCAGAAGGTTTGGGGCCTTTAAAAAAAAAAACAGGACGAGGCACAAGAATGCTTTTCAAATTTAAAAAACTCTTCCCTTTAAGTACACTCTTACCATGAGGGTAAAAAACTCACGGGACCTTACTTATTTCTTGGATTGAATCTGTGTGAACCCAAGGCCATAAGTATCCACTGCAGCAAAGGGGTAGAGTGGGTAGGAGGAGTTAACTATGCCTAGCCAGTCCCATGTGCACAGATACACAGATGTCATTATTGTGGTTGCTTCTCCACCATCCAGGCATCTGACATTTCCCCTCCTTCCCGTCAATTTTTAAAACAAGAAACAGCTGTCAGACAGAATACATAATAGAATAAACCTTAAATGGAGCATATCTCCCAGGTTAATCAACAAGGCAAGGGCATTCACTCATTTGTACTTGCTTAGTACACGTTTACCAAGGACCTGCGAGAGAATATCAAGATAAAAAAATCTCAGACCTTAAGTTCCAAGTCTAACGGTCTAACCCAGTACCCCAGTGGCCAAGGCATTGTCTCCTCTTCTATTACTTTACCCAAACCTGTCCCTAAGAATTCGGGTAGTCTAGCTTTGTTACTTTATCAGCCATTATCCTTAATCCCTTCCATGTTCTATCCTCCATACAAGAACCTCATACTCCAACTCCTCAAACAAGGAAATACTTAGGAGAAATGCCAGCCTTGTAAGGCTTTGGTAAACCTTGGCTAAACAGTGAACATTATTGTCTACAAGCAGAAAATTGGTTCAATAAATGATGCATGAATTCCATCCAACCATTGAAAAAAGAGGCAGATCTTTTAAAACTAATATAAAGATAATATCCAAAATAAATTAAGTGAAAAAAGGAAGTGAAGAAAAGTAAGACTGGAATACTTCCATTTTATTTCATTATATTTCTATGTTACTTATTTATTGAATGGTATTTACAGATACCTCAGTTGTTGTCCATGCATAGAATACCTCTGAAAGGATACTGGCTTCAATTACCAGCAGAAGGAAGAGGAAGGAGGGTCAGGAATGGGCAAAAGCTTTACAACACTTTTTTTCTGTATGCCCTTTGGAAATGTTTGTATCTTTTAAAAAAAAAAAATCTGCTTTTAATCACCACCATTCAAAAAGGCAATGAGAAAAAAAGGAGACATTGCTGAATTACATGTTACAGAAGAAGATGAGTGATAAACACAAAGCCAAGAGCATCAGGAATCATGTCCCCACTTAGGGCAAATAAGAGGAAAAGGCTGCTGAGTTGTTCCTACATCCTTTCCTCACCTCAGCTTCCTCAGCAGGATAGAGAGAAGCCTGTGGCCAAAGACTAGGTGACCAGAGTTCTTGGTTCAGCTCTTGCTGAGAACCTTGAGCAAGCTACCCATCCTCTCTGGATTTATTATTTTCTTTACATTTTTCAAATAAGAAGGTTAGGCTGGATGATTTTTTCAAATCGCTTCAAGCTTTTAAATTCCATTGGTATTTTCCTGAGACTATTGCAAGCAATTGACCTTTATAGGTCATATGCTTCAAATTTCTAATTGATGTCATCTGGGCAAATCAGTCTGATGATGACAGCCACAAGCAGTCAGAAAGCTTTCCTAGCAGGCCTCTTGGTCACTAGAAACACCTCCTAGGAGTCAAGCCATGGCCAAGGACCTCTTCCCAACTTTCCAAAAGAAGGGAGCTTCCAGGATGCATTGGTCTGACATTTTTGAAGGGCATAGAGAAACACACAGGCAATGTTTGCAGAGGCAACAGACTAAAAAAAGCACGTCTGCAGTTGTGTTGACTTTGTATGGGTTGTATGGTAAACAGGCAGCCAATCTGTTTAACGTGAGCACCTCTTCTTTCATAAACATCTATTTCACCACACAAAAAAAGTCCTTTTATCATGAAATGAATTATCTGACACATTTCAAGCACCAGTCACAAAAATGATGAACTCCCTTATAAATCCATTATTAGACAAGCCCAGACAAAAACCATTCCTGTTAGCCAAGGAAATTTGCACACAATTTTGATAAGTAGCACTAGGGCCACAAAAGACAGGAAATGGGTTAGAGGACATCAAAGAATTTAGACAGAAGGTGAAAGGGTAGACGGGATTTGAGAGGTCACCAGTTTGAATATGGTCATTCCTGCTTTAACTAAAGGTCAATGTTGAATACAAATGTTACAGATTCACTTAAAGTCAAAAAGCAATTCTGACAAAAGACTGTCTTAAAATACAGATTTTTAGGTCCAAAATTTCTTACTTAACCTAAAAAATGGAAATATGCAATGTAACGAGATTAGGTCATTTAAATAGTGTTATATCTAAGCAGTCCAGAGAGAGCAGCTAAACAATCCTATTATTAAAAGCCTCTAGAGAGTGTTCAACAAGCTCCCTAGATAATGAAGCTTGGGGCAGCGACACATCCTTCCTTATAGTCAGAAAGTTCTCTCCCTATCTAAGCCAGGTTTTTGCATGCCTTTATGCTTCTGCACATTCTGCTCTTTCCTCAAGGAATGCCATTCTTCAACCCAGCCCTGCCTGGTTGACTCATTCTTCAAGATCATGCTCAAAAGTCACTTTGTGTGTGATGCTTTCCCAATTCCAGCCATCCTGGTTGCCATTCAAGCACATGAGCATATATGCATTTTTAAAATTTTACATTTTTTAATTACAAAAATCAAGCTATCTTAACTGTTTAGAAATAGATGCAGTAAAAATAAAAGTTCTCAGCTGGGCTTGGTGGCTGAGTCTGTAATTCTGCGCCTTGGAAGGCTGAGGTGAGTGGATTGCCTGAGCCCGCGGGTACGAGACCCGCCTGGGCAACTTGACGAGACCTCATCTCTACAATAAATAAAAAAATTAGCCGGGCGTGGTAGCGCGCGACTGTAGTTCCTGCTACTTGGAAGGCTGAGGTGGAAGGATCGCCGAATCCCAGCAGGTGGAGGCTGAGGTGGCTTCCAGTCTGGGCAACAGAGTGAGACTCCAACTCAAAAAAAAAAAAAAGTTCTCCCTTTACACGCCCAGTTTCACTGTTCCCCTCTTCATCTTATATTCACAGCATCCCCAGTTTGTAGCATGGTGTCTGCCAAAAGGTAAATCCTCAAAAAATGATGAATAAAAACGACTAATATATATATTATTAATGATGATAATGGTGACAATAAATTTTAAGCACTTATTGAGCACTAACCACAAACCAGGTAGTGTGTTAAATATTTTTTTTTAAATGAATGAATGAATGAGCCAAAATGTCATTTTATTATTTTGTGTAGATTTTGGTATTTTACTTATAATATGCTTAAAGAATGTTATAATTAAATGACTTAGATTGTAAAACAGTATGTACAGTAGTATCCCACTTTTTGTAATAAAATTATAAATATTATGCTCACATATAGTTTGCATATGCATAGAAAAAAGATGGAAAGGGAATATATTCCAACACCATTATCTCTAGGTGTTAAGATAATGGACAATTTTTATTTTCTTCTTTTTGCTTCTAAGTTGTATATAATGAGTATATTTTGCTTTGTACAATAACTTAAAAAATTGTTTTAGAAGAATAATACTGATGAAACCATTCCCTTTTAACAGTTTTCTAGGATAAAAAAAAATCTGAGCTTAACTAATTAAAGAAACAGATTTCTTTTTAAAAACTTAAAAATTCATTAGCATTCTTAATGGTGAAAGGGCAGTGTTCAAAGAAAAATTAAACAAATAGTTCCAGTTGGAGGAATAATTCAATTTACTGCATGCAGACTGACAAACAAGTTCATTCCTTTCATTCAGAATTAGTATGCACATTCACCGGCTATATTTCATCTCACATCTGCAAACTTAATTTTTCCTTTCTTGGTCATCAGAAGATTAGGAAATAAACTTTAGTCCAGGCAATAAATCCTACTTGGCAAGCTCAAAATAACTTAATTATTAAAAAGCAGCACCAAAGATCAGCTAGCAACTTTCCAAAGAACTGTTAACACTACTTTAAAAAAAAAAAAAGGGTCCATCTGTCTAAATGAAGACTGGAGACGCAAGAATAATAAAGTATAATGTTTTGGAATTCTCTGTAAAACAGCAACACTGCACATTACCCATTCTTTTAAATTTTAGCAGTAATTTTGAAAACTAGCTTCCCACCAATTAAAGTTACAAAATAATGTTGTCATACCACCTAGAAGAGACTACAAATTTTTAAAACAAGATATACATTATAGAGAATATTTGGATGTAGTGCTCAAAAACTAAAAGATGAAATCCCTCTTTCGTGATTCCCTGTGGTTGAGAAGGAAGCTTTCAAACTAAAGCCTACTAGCAGATTACAAATTCTCTTAAAAGAACATCTTAGTCATATATTGGGAGCATTTTTTCTTTTGGGGGTCCCTGTTAAGTCACAGACAACTGGTAGATGTTTGTGCCTTTAAGTGTAGGAATTGTCTCTGAGTATGTCCAGATTCATATCTTGGATATTCAAAGCCTGCCCTTCAGACTCTTAATAAGGACTCTTGAGTTCCCAATCTCTCTTGTGTGCCTCAGTGCCTGCTGATGCTTTTTAAAGGCCATTGAGCTCCCTTACTGTGAAATAAAACTGCTCTGTCTCTTGCTGGTTGGCTCTCCTCTTAGCGATGCTGGGCTTGCTCATGAAGGTTTCAGAGACTGTAGACTTGACGGATTCCATAGAGTTGCTGTACTGGAAGCAGTCAGACACATCAAAATCCTCGACAGTCACAATGTCCTGGATGGTCTGCAGGGTGGCCTCCATTGTCTTCTTTACCTGCAATGACAAGAGTCAACATAATACACGAAGGGCAGGATGCAAAATAGCAGGTGATAAAGCAGCCTGAAGTTAGGGAGAGAGTGGCCTGGGGAAGGCTGGAGGATGCTGTCAGGGAATGGAGCTCTGCTTCCCATTGAAAAGTGCACTTAGTGAGTGACAAACATCAGATGGACACTGCCATAGCATGCTACTCTCTTCAGTGAGAACCTAAAAACAACTACCTCCTTTGTGCTGGGTAATTGACCCAGCTCTTTTACTTACTGTTTATTGCTAAAATGTAATATTCGTTATTTGTTATAATGAAACTGGTAAGGGAAAGAGAATGAAATCAATCCAAATCAATCAAATCATACAAACAGCTATTAAAATGTGTGATGGGCCTTAGTCCTGCAAAGTCCCAGGTTCTACTTCATGACCTTCAGCAAATTGATGAACTTATTTCCTTATCTGCAAACTAAGTGTCCCATCCCCAGTACTTCCTGATCTTTCTGGGAAAAGTAAGATTTACTGAGATGCAAGGTAAGAAGCCATTTGAGCTCAACAGAAAGCTGGATCATCAATCAGACTGCCCTTTTGAACTAGTTGTTGAAAGCAAATATGCTAGGCCCAGAAGAAAGTCATCCTTTCCTAAGAGGATAGAGATGTTTGAAGTATCAAAGTCAAAGGCCTCTGTTTGAAAATGTTGAAAAAAGATAGGCATGAGGGGGTGGTTTCAGAGACACAATATTGTTCACACAACTGCCAAGTGCCATTTTGATTAAGTGTGTAGAGGGGAAAAAATGCATTTTGCAAAAGCTCAAAATAGAGCACAACCTTTGGCAATGCAAGAGTAACTTCCTGGAGTTCAAGGGCAGGATGTAGCAGAGGGGGAAAGTCCAAGACTACATTTGGCTAGGAAATGTTTGCGGCAGCCCGGACATTCTCTGCATGCTCCTTCCACCTGCTCCCAGATGGGCAGCAGCAAGAGGTTCAATAGGAAAACTCAGAGCGTGGCTCTGAGACTCCTAGGCAGGAAACTTACCTCTTCATTCTCGATCTTTAGAGTGGATAAGCGAGACTGCAGCTGTTGGCATCTCTGCACCAACTCACTCTGGACAGGTTGCTGGGCACAGAGCTGGGAAGCCTGCCAAAAGAAAGCAACACCAGGTCAGAAAGAGGACACAGTTGTTTTGGCAGTTCCAGAGTTCCCATTACTGGCAATAAAACTACTCACATTCAAGGTGTAAGACTCACAGTTTCTATGTTGAAACAAAATCCAAAGCCAACATGTATGGACCTCTTCCAGGACCAAATAGCACACAAAAGGAATGGGGAAAGGGGAATCTCTTTGGAAACATGAAGTCTCTCTCTTTGAGCCCATCTCCAGGCTGGTGATTGGCCAAGGGCAGGTATATCGGGGTCTGCAGCTCCTTGGAAGGCTGAGGAGGCTGAAGTAGAGTGCCTCAGGCAGCTCCAGCTCCAGAAACACAATGCTTTGGCACAGTGAGGATTTCCTGCTAGAGGTCCAAGTGGCCACCTCTCTGGCCCCTCCTTCATCCCCATTTGTACACCAGAGTGAAAGCAGGAGAGAAGTGGGTCAGGAGGCTAACTTGCCGCTGTTGGCAGCCAGCATGTGTTTATAAATCCAGGCCACGTGTGACAGCTCTGATTCAATGAGAGAGTGTGAAGCCAGGACAAGTTCACAGGCTATGCTAGAGGGCCCCAGAGGGCATGGAATCTGGAGGAGGTTGGCATTTTCCAAAGAGTTATCATTTTACCCCAGGTCTTCACTAGATCTGTGTGGGAGAGAAATCTGCCTCTCCCTCAAGGATTATTGCCAACTAACTAGCTTTCTCCTGCGTGAAGAAATAGCAGATCTACTGTCTCCTGATGGGGATGTGGCTATGGCATGAGGTTACCCATAGTCCCCTGGAGAATAGAAGAGGAGCAGAAGGCGGGAGTTGGAAGGCAAGAACCACGTGGAAGCAGCTCCTGTCATCTTGATACCATGAGTCCTTTAGCCTGTTGTCTACGGAGAAACATCTGAATAAAACTGGCCTCCTTTCTCCTCAGCAAGGAGTGGGCACATTCACATGCCCACAGACCATTCTCTACTTTAAAAGACAAAACCTCTCTTCAAATGGAGGGGGCTGAGACTTGACCTTTTCCTCCATTGGCTTTTAAGCTCCCAACGACTTGACCTCCTCCCCCAGCTGAGAGGCTAGACTGAGCCAGCTCTCAGATCTGAAGAGAGCTGACTTCACTCTGGCTCTTGGATAAGCAGACACAATGGAGAAAGCTCAGTGGCCAGAATGGGTTAGTGCCAAGAGTGAAACTCTCTGGCTGCCTGATGTCACCGGTCAGGCATCCAGAGCCCCACAAGCCTCTGGGGGCACCAAAAGTGGAGCCAAGCACCTCCTCCTAGTACATTTGAGAGCACTTGGCATCAATTCACATGCTGCACACCCCAGCACACCAGTCAGTGTGGGGCCTTGGCCAGTTTCAGGGCTTCCGGTCAAAATGCCACCCGAACTTTGGCCCTAGTTCAGGACTTCCAGACAGCTCCCTCCTGTTGCCTCTGCAATCTACAGACAACCCACACTGATGGGGATAGACTGGCTGCAGGGACCAAGAACGACTTGCCCTCTCATCTCTTTATTTTCACTCATACGAATGCTAGGCTGGAATGCAGAACACATTTACAAGCTCTAGGACTGGCTCTGGCTCAGCCACTGATCAGCTACAACACACAAAGGGAGGGCCCAGGCAGAAGAGTAAGCTATTGATTTTTGAAATAACTCAGACCCAGCAGGAAGGAATCATAGAGGGAAGATCACCTCCATATCTGTTCTTTTAAGAAGCAGCAGCGCTGCTGATGCATGCTTTGGCAGTGGTCCACTACCGGGGTGCAAGGTAATATATTCCAGCTGTGCTCTAGAGTATGGAAATAAGGCTCTGACAGGGCTAAGAGGGGCCTGAGCACCTAGCATCTGGATTCCCCCTTTATGGAGACAAGCTGCTTGGCTCAAAAGGCAACTCAGTCAACACCAGAAAATGTATCACTCCACTCAGCTGATCCCCAAGTACTACTGATTCTTGGGAGGGGATCTCAGTGGCAGCTGGAGAAGGGGCTTGGAAGGCAAGTTTGACCAGAAGCCAGGGCAGGTAAGGAATGGGGGCTTCCTGGGGAAGCTTCCTGGTGACACCTCTTCCCCCAACTCTAATTGCACATGCTGCCATCTCACTTCCCCATCTGTTCAGATGCTGACATTTCCAAAGCCACAGCAATGGAAACAAACTGTAAATGGTTTGGTTTTCCCAAGAAGGAAAGAAAGAAATCATCGCCACATTTTTGTCTTTAGGACAGAAATGCCCCCTAACCATAGTAGCCTATTGATGACAGCACATCCTCTGGTTACACTGCTACAGCTGTCATTCTAGAGCAGAGATTTCTTAAGAGTCTGGATGCCGATCCTAAAGGAAGTGTCATTCCTAAGAAGAGCACATTGCTGTTCTTTGGACCTCTAACATCTACTCTTCCTTTCGGTAGCTTTGGTCTCACTACACTGAGGGAACCTATACTCTACAACTCAGGCCATGAGCTTTGAATGGAGCATGTGACCCAGGCATAAGCTGACCAGCCAACTGCAGACACCTCACCACAGTGACTGGCTCAGGGACACCCACTTTACCCAGTCAAAAACAATGAGACACATGAGACTTCTGCAGAGGCTTTGGGGAAGAAAGCAGATATTCTTTTCACTAGATTTGAACCCACGAGGACAGAAGGTTAGAAATGCAGTCACCTTGACTCCACAGGATAAGGGCCTATCTGAGAATGGAGCTAACACAGAAGTGGAACAGGCAGAGAAAAACCGAGTCTTGGTAAAATTCCTACTACCAAATCCAGTCATGCCGGAAGGTCCATTTTGATCTTTTCCTATCATGTAAACCTGTACATTCTCCTTCGGATTTAACCAGTAGGTGAAATGGTGGCTCTCATCTACAGAAATAAGGTTCACTTTGACTTGCATGCACGACCATCACAAGTGTAACCAAAAGAATGGGTTTTCTCTCACTTTACTTAGGTCCTTTGTGTGCTGGCCATTGGAGGTAAAAGAGTCCAAAACAAGGCCCCCAGTTCATGCTCCCTTTTTTGGGCAACCAGCATGAGGTCTTCAGGATAGCATTTTAACTCTTGTCCTTTCTGTAGGTACCCATTTTGTTGTTGTTGTTCAATACCCAAGGAAAATACACTATTATCACAATACACTCTTACCACAATTGTCTAAACTCAGGAGAATAAGATTCTTCAGAACACTGCCAAATGACAAAAGGTCACACCATTCCCCATCTCAGCCCCTCCTCCTCCACAGAAGCTTTTAGGACGCCCCTCCCCCAACTTCCTCTGGTCTCACCACGGGGAGGGTTTCCCCTCCCCTACTTTCCTTTCACCATAGTGAACTGATAGCAGTTTTTAGAATATACCTGCTGTTTTTCATCTTCTTTGACTGTGCTGGGCTCCTTTGGATGCCCCTTCCTATGAATATTTCTACCTCTCTTCCAACTTCAGTGGCCTTACTCCCTAGACTGTAAGCTCCCTGAGGGCTCTAATCCCCATTGTCTACAGGCTAGCCTGAGTGTGTGACCGCAGGCATTCAGTAGCTGCTTGCTCAATGAGTAAAAATGTGCCTCTCACCCACCTGACAAGAAGCCAGGCCCAGGCCTTTCCCGGCCCCACAATAATGTGACTTCTGTGTAAGGAATCTAGATACAAGTGCATTCAAACCCTTTGGGGGTTGTTGTAAAGATAGAAAGAGGGCCTCACCATGTCCCCCATGTGTGGCTGAAACTCAAATTTCATAGGGGGGCAGAAGACATTGTTGTACATCTCCATGAGGCGCTGCTTGTCACTGGTGGCATCCAGGTTTTCTACTGCATTCTCGATGGCATCCAGACCCTCATGCTTCGACTGTTCCAGATTTAACTCAGCAGAGAGGAAGGTGCGCAGAGCACGGTTCAGGCTAGCATGGTAGCCTAAGTCACAACACTGCTGTGGGAAGGAGAAGGCACATGAGCACACCATGAACAGCCCAAAGGCTTGGTAGAAAGGGATGGTGGTCCCTAGGGCAAATGTGATCATATCAGTGAAACTGGCTGTGCAGTAGAAAGAAGGCTGACATTCTGATTTCCAATGTCTGAGTGAGAATTCTCAGTTCTTGACTCCAAGTTCAATGGTTAAACGTGCCCTAGAGGACTGTGAGGTGGTTAGAAGGAAGAAGATTCATAAGAACAAAATGACATTATTTAATTAAGCACTGTATAGTGCTATTCCTTAAACATGAGAATAGTTGAAAGTTAAAGGGAATCCTCTTCCATTTTCAGATTTATCTGGGGATACCATTATAACAAAACTCAATAATAAAAATATTGCCTACCACTCCCTGAGGTTTACTGTGGTTAAGTCATAACATAGCAACCAAGCCAGGCCATTTCAGCATTCAGGGTTCTGAAAGCAGGAGTTCTACAACAGCAGCTAACTCAACTCTGGGTGGAAGAAGGAGATTATGGGGGGCTGACTGTGTGTGCCATCATGCTCACCAACTCCCAACATCTTAGGACAGGCCTTGGGTGCAGATTAGGATTTCCAATGTGCCTCCTCTTTACTGGCATCTGATAATAGATGTCCCTGCCCTATAAGAACAAGACAAAAAAGCTCTACACGTATAAGTGTCACTAGGGAAATTCTTCATGTAAAGGATTCTGATTTTCTACAGAAAAATGAAAAAAGAGCCGGGCTCGGTGGCTCAGCCTGTAATCCCGCGCCTTGGGAGGCTGAGGTGAGTGGATTGTCTGAGCCTGCGAGTTCGAGACCCGCCTGGGCAACTTGGCGAGACCTCATCTCTACAATAAATCAAAAATTAGCCAGGAGTGGTAGCATGTGCCTGTAATTCTAGCTACTCGGAAGGCTGAGGCAGAAGGATCGCCGGAGCCCTGCAGGTCGAGGCTGCGGTGGCCGGGAGTGCAGCCTGGGCGACAGAGTGAGACTCCAACTCAAAAAAAAAGAAAAATGAAAAAAGAAATGGGTATGAGAGAGGCAATTGTACTTAAAAAAGCACTGGAGGCAGAGTCAAGCAACCTTGCAAAAGCTACTCCCCATCCCTAAGTCTGTTTCCACCACAGCATAATGAACAGATCTGACCAGGTCAGTGGCGTTCAAATCGTAGACCAGAGAGCTCTAAGGTTCTGTGCCAGCACTCAGGCTGCCCTTGAGAAGAGGGTAAAAGGGTAACCCAACTAGTAGGACTTGGAGCCTCCTATCCCTCCTTCAACCAAGCCAGCTCTGTTCTTTTTTATATTTAATACATTGGGATTTTATGTAAGATCTGATTTCAAGAAAGAATTCTTTTACTAGAAAAAAAGTCTTGAAAATCTTTGCACCAAATATAATTCCTAAGATCCTCTCTACCAATAGCATTCTGTAACTCTGTGACAATATTTCCCACTCCTCCAAAAGGACCCAGAGATCCTGATTCCTTGGTCATCCATTATCCCTTCTATTGGTTAAGCAGATTTGAGGTCCAGGACATGAGAAGAAACATCAAAGAAAAATCCATACATAGAGTACGGCCATCTGCCTGATTGCCATTTCATTTCATAAGTAAGCATCGAATTAACTCTCCCCAGCCTCTCCCTCTCATCATGATCACATTCGAAGCAGCCACTGTTGGAGAAGAAAAGACATGTGACATGCCTCCTCTTTCTCGGCATCTGACAAGAAGCTCAGTGAGAGCATCCGATGGGCTGGGCTCTGGGTTCAGTGCCAACAGGCCTTGGCAGGTGCCTGGCTGCCGTGGAATAACAGCAGTTACAGCTTAACTGAAGGCAGAGGAGGGAAAGACATTCAATTCAGTTGGGAAGGAAGAGCAAATGGAAACAAGACAAAAGCAGCTGATTAGAAGGCTGCACGTGCAGGGCCCCTTCCTCCTCTGAGAGATGCTACTGGGCTAACCAGGCTGTGCTTGAACCTGTAAACATTCTTGACTAGCTATACGTAGACTCTGATGATGCAAGTCTAATGAACAGAAATAACACTGCCCACTGTGTGTGTGTGTGGCAGGGAACAGGAAGGGGGTAGAATTTGGAGGAAGAAAGGTACCCTTCAAAAACCCTTCCCTATTTTTGGCAACACCCCATTCCTCTCAATTCTCATTACCTCTACCTACATTCATACCCTTACCATCCTTCACTAGTGCTGTCTGCTTCACTGTCCTAAAATGCAACTTTTATTACGCCACATCTCTGTTGAAGAACCTAAAATACCTCTCTTTTTTTCCTAAGGTAAAACCTATCTTCCTAAGTTTGGAAATTTAAAACAAGGATCTATTTCACTAAGTATGCTTACTATATGCCAAGCTGGGTGCTAAGTGCTTTATTTACATTCTACATTCTAATACTTATAACTCCAATGCGATTGGTATTATCTTAACTTTTCGATCTCAGAAGCTGAGGTTCAGTGAGGTTAAATAACTTAAGAAAGGCCCAACAGCCAGAACCAGATGTAATCTGTCTTTCATCTTCCCATCCTCTCCCTCTATTTTCTTCTTCAAGTTCTTCTGCTGTAATCCAATGACATACTCTCTGTTTAGGGTAGAGTATTAGAAAAAGCATGGGCCTCAAGTTACCTATATGACCATAGCAAGCTACTTAATCCCTGTGATCCTCAAATGAGGATAACACCAGTTTCCTAGGTTGTTGTGAGGATAATAGGCAAGATAGTTACATATCTTTGGCACCATGTAGACACTTAACAAACACTAACATAACCCCAAATCACTGACCTCTGTCCTTCAGCTCCCAGAATTTCCTCTTCCTAAAAACGTTTCCCACTTCTCTCACCCACTGGAATTGGACCAGATCTTCAAGATCCAAATAAAATTCTCAGCCTGTGGGAAGCCAGCCGGCTCTGCGATCCTAGCCTCCATTGATCCCAGCCTTCACTTAGAACCACACTCACCTACAGCCCTCATGTGACAAAGATTACATACGCTCATTTTGTGGCTTGCCATTTCATATCACTTCAATCAGAAGGCAAGCTTCTTGAGGGTTTGGCCAGTGCCTCGATCTTCTTTAAAACCTTCAGCATTAGGCCTTTCTCTCAGTAGGCATTTAATAACTTCAATTGGTTAACTGATGCCACAGGTACAAATTCCAGTGTCTCAGGAAGCAATACACTTAGGCTGAATACTAACCTAAGTCAAGTGGGTACACGAGGCAATTGAAGCCTTTTGTTTTGCTCACTCTGTAAGGCCAAAGGAAGGCTGGGAGTTTTCCCAGAGTGGGGTACTGTCTCTATTTATATAACCGTTCTGTAGTTTCTCTGGGCCAATGAGTAGGGGTCTGACTCACAGAGTGCCCCCTGGCTCCTCCACACCTCCAACCCACCAGGGAGATTTGGAAGGGTTTTTCCAGAGTCCTGAATACCTACATACCTGTAGGGGCAAGAGCCAGAAACTTAGCCTTTAGCAAAGAAGCACTATCTAGCAAGGTTAGGTAAATGAGATTTGAATATTTAATCCAGTTTCCAGAAGAATACCAGTAAGTAAAGGCAGCACATTATTTTTTCTCTTGATGGAGACAAAGCATGGTTTCCATGGCTTCTGTGAGTTCTGTGGCCACACTGGGCTCCCCTGGCCATTTTTGGGTTATATAAATGTTTGATGAAAATCTCTCAGGGGAAATCAAATTTTTATAAGAATGTAATGACAGCCCATCCAGTTGTATGATGACTTGAGTTGATAGCTCATTAACCCTTTACCAGCTTAAATTGTCACCCAGAGACTCTATAGAAGGCTTAGAAAAGAAAAATGTGTGTTTCGTAACACCCACTTTAAGTTCACAGAGAAGAATAACCACTCTTAATGAAATGTCTTACTGAAAAAGCCACTTTTCCTAATGTCTGACTTGGATGCACATGGTGTCACAGACTCCCTATCCAGGGGCATGGCACTCACAACACTCAAACTATGCATGAGGACAATGCCCTGTTCTTCATTCAACATCTGCTCCTGGGGTGAGAGAACCACAGGAGTATGGGGGAGGAAAATTACATTCCAATGAGCCTACAGTTCTTAGACACTATCAAATAAGCTCAGAATGTCTTTTTGGCCTGAAGTCAAGGTTTTCCTGGTGTGTCAGATGCCCCACATGGACTCCCGTCTGAGTTTAAATCTTACATCATACTATAAAAAGAAGTCAGCGGCTAGCCCTTGCCTCAAAGTAACTACATCAATAAAAATAAGTTCTTTTCATGTATCCTTGATGCTCTAAGCATGCATTGAGCTTCAAAACCCTAAGGAAGGAGGCAGAATGGTATACATAACCCAGATGGTAATGGACTAGAACAAGATCCATCCCATGTCTTAAACCACGTTCTGGATACTGTCAAGATCAGAATGTCAATATACCCAGGGTCCCTACTTACTCCTGCTCTAACTGCACCTTTTTGGCCCATTTTAATGCATAAATCGGCAAGAAACAGTAGGAAACTACTGATACACGCAAACAACATGGAAGGAGCTCAAAAACATCATGCTGGGCAAAAGATGCTAGATCAAAAAAGTATATACTGTATAATTCTATCCTTGTAAAGTTTTACAACATGCAAAACTAATTTATGGTGCATGAAATCACAACAGTGATTGTATTCGGGTGTGGGATTGACTGGGAAAAGACAAGAGGAATTTTCTGAGGTGATGGAAATACATCTTTCATTAAAATATTTATTCTCACTGGGTGTGGTGGCTCATGCCTACAATCCCAGCATTTCTGGAGGCTGAGGTAGAAGGACTGCTTGAGCCCAGTAGTTCGAGACCAGACTAGGCAACATAGTGAAATCTCACATCTACAAAAAATTAAACAAAAAGATTAGCTGGGTGTGGTGGCGTGTGCCTGTAGTCCCATATACTAGGGAGGCTGAGGTGAAAGGATCACCTGAGTCCAGGAGGTTGAGGCTGTGGTGAGCTGTAATCATGCCACTGCACTCCAGCCTGGGCGACAAGGGAGACTGTGAGTTCCTCCTCCTTCTATTCCTTGTTTCCTGTGGCTATATGTTAATTCTTGATTCCTACCTTCATGAAACCTATAGAGGAGACTAAAAGACCTCCTCTGTTCATAGTTCAGTGGCTCTCAAACTTTTTTTGATCCCCAACTCACAGTAAGAAATACATCTTGTATTGCCACACACATACATGACCATGAGTACAGAAGCACACACATACACATCTAACATAAAAGTTTCACAAAATAAAACTTAACCTCACTAGTGTAAAATAACTTGGTATTTCCTTTCTTGCCCTATCTAGTCAATTCATTTGAAGAAACAAGTCAAATACATAAAAGTGATTTTATGACTTCCCTAATGGATCTGACCTATGGTTTGAAAAATACTGTTCTAGAGTCTGAATATCTCTAGGGCAAAAACTACTATATTCCATTTGTACCCCGATGCCAAGCACATAGTCTCACCCTAAATAAATTCTTGCTGGACATTTATAGGCAAAATAACATTATCAGCTTTTTAAAAATTAAGTAACAAATCTGTTCCCATCCCAGGAAAAATAAAAACAAAACAAACAAAATAAAACAAGATACAACCAAAACACAGCAGCAAAGAAATGAGAGCAACTTTACTACCCATGTGGCCCAGATTTGCTCACAGTGACCTAGACCTAGGCCCTGCTGAGTACAAAGGAGACTTCTTTCTCAATGACACTTCACACCACATCCTGTGAAGTTAGGTTCTTAAAACACTTTTTTTAATATGATAAAAATGATGTACAAAATAGCTTGCCTCTTGGACTGATTTGAAAATGACTGCTCACACCTGATGGAGTGTCTTTGAATTGCAAGAGTTGTGACTAATACAGTGGTAGCCCCTCTCTTCCTAAGATAAGTATTTTGGTGAAAAATGTAGGGAAGCTGCCCTGAGGGCAGAAGGAAGAAGAGAGGGCAAACCAACAGAAGAAGTGTGGCAAACTGCACAGTCTTAATTTTTACAAATGCAAGATAAACAGCAGAAATTGTGCATAAGAAAGAACCGATTCTTTTCTTCATGCTGAGAACAGGCCTCTCTCCCAACAGTGAGGAGTTGCTCCCCAAGGAAAAGAAAGGATCTTGTCTAGGGCTTTGACCTCCATTGAAGGACAGTGTTCAGATTGGCATCAACAAGCAGAGAGAACAAAGACATGCCTGAACAGGGACCAGGGCTCCACTAACCCAGTAAGACAATGACATCCAGGGCATTACAAGGCTGAAACCTACTGAATCAAACATCTGTGGCTGAAGGGAGACAGGAATCTGTATTTTAGAGAAAATCCCCAAGCAATTCTGACATGAGGCTAGATTAAAGTGCCAGTGACCTGATCTAGTTCTTCAGTTTGCTGGAGAGGGGGTAGGGAGCGGGGTGGGAAACAAAGCAGGGTTCCAGAACAGTTCAGTGGCAAGCCTAGATGATGCAGCTAGTGCCATAACAGCAAATCTTAGACCAGAACCCCACGTGATATTGTGAAATGTGGTAGGTTTACTTATGGAGACACTGAGGCAAAAAAGCATGAGCAGTCTGGCTGGAGTCTTGCAAAGCCCAACTGCTGCTGCCAGGAGCCTAAAGCAAAGGTCAGACTGACGGGGATACACCTGAGACCCTGAGCTTTGGATGCTGATGCTAAATCAGCTAATGTCTCACTTTGATGACTAGAGGGAGAATGGCAAACGGTGTACTTACATAGCTTCACTTAGGACTGGCTCAGGACCTGAGCCAGATGGGAGTCTTCAGGTGAGAAGGATTAGAAGACTCGACTATAAGGTGTGAGGGAAAGCAGCAGGAAAAACAAGGCCAAGGCTGACTCCTAAGCCAAAGACAAAAAGCCAATCCCTGTGCTTGCTCCATGTAAAGCACATGTATCTACTCAGCTGCTTTTCTCAATCATCCTTGCACCACATATAATTTTTTTAAAAAAGAAGAGCCAGATGTCAGAGACAACTGGATATTTTCCTGATGAGACCCTAATTTACAGTGTAACCTTGGGCAGCATGTCTCTTAGCCTTCTGTAAGCCTAGCTTCTTTATCTACAAGTTGGAGATAACAATTATCCTTAAGAGTGATGTGCCAGTCCAATGAGACAATACTGAGAAACATCGAATGCTAGATTTATGTGAGGCATGGCATTCTAGCTCTTCAGTTCTTGCTATTCACGTCTATGTTTAAGAAGCTATGGAAAGGGAGAATTTCCTGGCAGAAAGAAAAGCACAGTAGTGTTATGACCATAGGCTCAGTAATCAGACCTAGGTGCACATTTTGCCTCTGTTATTTATGAACTGACTGTGGATAAGTTATCTAAACTCTCTGAATGTTAATCTGTAAAAACAGAGATAATAATGCCTTCCTTCCAGAATTGTTGTGAGAATTGAATGAGATAAATTGTGAAGTGCTTCACCTGGTACTTGGTACATGGCAAGACCCCGATGGATCCTGGCTACTAATCTCCATAATTGTTCTCAAAATGTTCCAGGTGCCTGAACATCAGAATCGGGGAATGTCTGATTCTGAAACCAGAAAAGAGGTGTCCTTCAGTCCCTGGCTTTAAGCACTTACATCAATAAGGTCAGACAGGTCGTGGATGTAGTACTTGAAGACAGATGCATTGGTTGCCTCCAAAGCCAGTAAATACTCATTCCGGGCTTTAATGGCCTTCAGCTTATTCTCCGTGTACTTGGCTTGGCGCTGAAAAGGAACAAAAGCTCAATTTTACTTTTTTTTAAAGAGGGGATTGTTCTCTAAAAGATGAAAGTACAGTACATTCAAGAACCACAATTGTGCTGCTACTCCCTATGCGCAACTGCCTTAAATTGGGTTCTAATTCTGTTTAATGAGATTCAAGGGCATAATGTAGATCAATTCAGGAAAGGTTAATGAAACTCCCTACTTAAGATGCATGCCCCACTTTGATTCTATCTTCAAATACCATTCTTCCAACTGGAGGAGGTGCCACTAGCCCTGCCCCTGAACACCTTACATTTGAAACCAAAGTCTAGGTGGATAGTCACTGCCCGCCTGCCCCCCAAGCAATAGGATATTGACCTCTATTTGGAAAATGGATTGAGAAAGGTGACTACTGTTTCTTGTTTATCTGCTAGAGGTTAGAAACTTGGAGCCCATGTGCCCAAGTTCTTCCAATATCTAGTATTCCTGCCAGGACAGAGAGACTCACTTTTAATAATTTGGTTCTAAAAGAACCCAGAGTTTCCTTGTCTGCTCTTCTTGGTGCCTACTGCAAAATTCCTATCAGTTCTGCCTTCCAGAACATTTCTCCACGGTCAGAGCATACACACCTTCTCCTTCATCTTTTCAATCTTCTTCACTGAACTCCTCCGAACATGTTTCTCCTCAATGCGAACGTTGGCTGTGGAGTCAGGGGAGCGTGGGGTCTGCCGGTCCTCCTGCTTTACTGATTTACCAATTTGCTTCTCCTCCTGCTTCTCCGCCTCCTTTAGTTTGCTCTGAGCACTGATGCTGTCGGCATTGTACATGTGATATGTCTTCATGACCTGCAAGACATCCCCCGCCCCCACCCCCAGAGGTCAAGCCAACAGGGTCAATTCTCTGTTTTACAGACTAACAGACTCAGCTGGACCTCTCCCCCTTGAAGCAATATCTTCATATCCCTACAGGGAAAATTCAGAAGTGTTTGGTTCAGCAAACATTATATATTAAAGACCACTCCAAAGCACAGGAAAGCAGTATTTGAACTGAGCCAACACATCTTGCTGAAATGACTTCATGTCTATCATGTATTATTTACTTCTATTTATTTTCATTTGCAATCGTTTCTTTTTGATATTGGCCAAGGGATTTCTATCACTTAGTTGCCTCACAATGTCAAGTAGACGGGAAACAGTACCACCACTCTCAGCTCCTAAGGACAAAGCTTTTCTAGGCTGGTTAGGAGCCCCAAAGAGAGCAGTACAGTCAGTAGAATAGCCTATACTTTTTGTGCATTTCAGATATAAAACAGGAAAGAGGAAAAGCCTCCAAAAGCTCTTTCTACTGGCTTGGCATTCTGAGATCTGTCTGCTGTTTTATCCAGATCTAACACCCTTTCTCACAGCAACTAGAACAGCAAAAGCAATAACAATGCCAGCTGTCATTTATTGAGCAGTTAGTATATTCCTGGCTTTGTACCAAGTGCAACACACATATTTTCTCATTTCATCTTTGCAGCAATTCTATGATCTAAACCACAACCCTATGAAGATTGTACACCTCCACAACAACTCAGGCAAGAGGCTGGGAAGGAATAAAATCCATATCAAGTATAACCAAAGTTGCTACAGGAAGTATAAAAAAGAATGATGCTTTTTTTTTTTTGAGTTGGAGTCTCACTCTGTCACCCAGACTGGAGTACAGTGGCCACTCTCGGCCACCACAGCCTTGACCTGCTGGGCTCCAGCAATCCTTCCACCTCAAGCCTTCCAAGTAGCTGGAACCATAGGCGCACGCTACCACACCTGACTAATTTTTTGATTTATTGTAGAGATGAGGGCTCCCCAGGTTGCCCAGGCGGGTCTCGAACCCGCGGGCTCAGGCAATCCACTCACCTTAGTCTCCCAAAGTGCGGAATTACAGGCTGAGCCACCGAGTGTGGCTGAAGGATGCAATTTTTTAAATTTCCATCAAAGCAACTATTTAGAAGTCCAATCCTTTTTCTTATTGGGGAGGCCGGGAAACTTGCTTCCAGTCCTCCCAAACAATATTATTTCCAGCCACACAGTACCTGCTCTACTCTGTTGGACATTTCTGTTTCTACACAGGGAGGCTCTAGCTTTTATCTGGGGATTAAAAATGCTTGGTAATAAACCAAGCAATGTGAAGTTTAAGAGTGCTGAAATTTTGATGCCATAAGATTTCTTTTTTATACATCCTTTTTTTTTATACTTCCTTCCTGTAGCAACTTCGGTTACACTTGATAATGGATAAGATTTCTTTGAGAGGGAGAATTAGAAAGTGTAGGAGTTGGGTAGATGTGTGGATATGTGTTGGGGGTTAAACAACATAGGAGAGCAAGGGAACAATAGAAATATTAATTTCTACCACTTGTACATGTTCTTTGCCAAGGGCTTTATGTTTCCCACCTCATGTAATTCTTAGAACAACTCTATGAAAGACTTATTATTATTTCTACTTCTAAAGATGAGTAAATAAAGCTCAAAGAGATTATCACATTCAAGGTCACACGGCTAGTAAACGGCAGAATCAGGATTCAAATCTAGGTCTGTCAGACAACAAAGACCACACTCTTAGCCATTGTGCATCAGTGCAAAGGACTGGAGTTAAATTAGCTGGAGGAAAAGTTAAGTATAGTCAGGAGATTCTGACAAAGAGAAACTAGTTCCATTTATGAACTTGAATCAGAGCAGTGTCTCAACTGGGGGCTATTTTGGCCCCAAGGTGACCTCTGGCAATGTCTGGAAATATTTCCAGCAATCCCCAAGTTGTGACAGTGCTAAGCATCCTATATACAGGACAGCTCTCTACAACACGGAATTATCTGATTCCAAATGTCAATGGTGCTGAGGTTGAGAAAAGCTAAGTTAGAGAAACTTTGGAGGTATACTAATCCCTTATGATCAGCTGGAGATGGAAGAAGGAAAAAAGAATATTGGGATGCCGACTAAATCAAAGTACATTAGAATCTGAATTATGTCTCATTTTGGATGCAGAATGTTTTAAATCAGCTTCACCTTATTCTGAACCTGATGCCATTTCCCTTAAGATCTACTCAGATTATACGTTGCAGATTCTCTATATAGAAGAAACAATATTTAACAACCAAGGACATTAAAAAGCCTTTCTAAGTAATTCAAATAGACCTTCAGCTTTTCAGGTTAAGTAAGAAGTAGGAAAGAGGCATCTGTTATGCTGGATGCAGAAGAATAGATAGGAGGCTCCTTTTTTCTCCTAAATCTGATTAAGAAATTCAAAAGCTGTAGTGAACAGTTATAAAAGAGAGCAATTTTTTTAAAAGTGATTTTCTGTTTCATGAAGGTACATGGTAAAAAGGAAACACTATGAATGAATATGAGAGATTAAAAAAAAAAGCTCAAAGAATAGTGCCAACAAGACAAGTAATAAAAATCAACTATTTATATCGTCACTTTTCCCTAAAAAAACTTAAAGAACTCTATTGGTAAAACAAACAAACAAACAAACAAACATTACCTTGCCTAAAAAACTAAAATTTCCTGAGAGTAAACACCACTTCTTTTGTATTCTCTTCTCCACAGTTGGGAAAAATGTCTTTATAAACGGCGGTGGTTTTATAAACAAAGTAGTTGCCCACATGACTTAATGACACTGAATCTTTCCTCTAGGGAAATTTGGGAGAAGCAGTCCTACTACCTTCCAACTTCAGAAAAAACTGAGGTACCCAAAAGCTAAAGCTTGAGTAAGTAATGCTAAAACAACTGGGGAAATAAGAAAGTCAAAATAGGACTTAGAGCACACACATATAGGCAAATACAAACTAGAGGGAAAAATCTGAAGTCTAAATACTCAGTTCTATGAAGAGTATTTACTTTACTTTGAAAAACTAAATGTTGAATTCATACATTTAGCTCTGCTCCCCCCCAGCCACATCAAAATAGTATAAAAAGTTATTATTAGGAATAAACTAAGGGGAAAAAAAAGAATGGAAGCAGAAGCTGAAAAGCAAGTATGCAAGTAGCAACTGACCTACTGAATCCTAAACCTTAAGTAAAAAGAGCCAAGAAACAGAAGCCCTAAGAGAAACTGGTGGCAGTGGGGTGAAGGTGGTGCTAAAAACAAGGGAAACAATACAGTTAGACCTCCAGGCCCCCTGCTCCATCATAGTGGAAAACTAGAAGTTCATTCTCTTAGAGAGAGTCTAGGACTTTTTGTACATTTCAGATATAAAATAGGGAAGAGGAAATGTCTTTAAAAGATCTTTCTACTGGCCTGGTCAGGCTCAGTTGAGGATAGGGTGTACTGAACTTAAACAGGAGGATCAGCTGAAAATTCCACACTGAATGTTGAGATGATCCAGGTCTCTTCATACCTCAGTCTTCAGACATAAGTGGGAAATCAAAAGTGCCTTCTTGGCTGGGAGTGGGGGCTTACACCTATAATCCCAACACTTTGGGAGGCAGAGGAGGGTAGAAGGCTTGAGGCCAGGAGTTCAACACCTGGCCTAGGCAACACAGTGAGACCCTGTGTGCGTGGTGGTGCATACCTGTAGTCTTAGCTACATGAGAGGCTAAGCTGGAAGCAAGGCTTGAACCCAGGAGTTCAAGGTTGTAGTGAGCCATGATCGTGCCACTGCACTCGTCTTGGCGACAGAGAGACCCTATTCAAAAAAAAAAGTGCTTTCTCTCAGCAATCTGACCTTCTAAAACAAAAGACCTAAAAATACAGATGTCAGGGCTTCCCCAGGGACACAGCCCAGTCAGATGACCCTACAGTGAAGATTATGGTTAACACAGAAATTTTTAGTGCCTAACTTTAAAATGTAAGCAGGCAGCTAGGGATTATTGAACATTTAAGGAAAATATCTACTACGAAGACCAAAACCAAAACTAGCAATTTAGAGAAAACAGAATATACAGCGATTAAAAAAACTTCAAGCCGGGCTCGGTGGCTCAGCCTGTAATCCCGCGCCTTTGGGAGGCTGAGGTGAGTGGATTGCCTGAGCCCGCGGGCTCGAGAACCGCCTGGGCAGCGAGACCTCATCTCCACAATAAATCAAAAAATCAGCCGAGCATGGTAACGCATGCCTGTAATTCCGGCTACTTGGAAGGCTGAGGCGGAAGGATCGCCGGAGCCCAGCAGGCGAGGCTGCGGTGGCCAGGAGCGGCCACTGCACTCAGTCTGGGTGACAGAGTGAGACTCCAACTCAAAAAAAAAACTTCAAAAACAATCTATCAATAATAGCCCCAGAGAGATAAATGAGAAATAAAAAGATACCGTATCATGAAACAAGAGCTGGATGCAACAAAAAAGGAACATGTACAGAACTATAAAAGAGTCTCTCCAAGGAGCCTGACTTCATGCCCCTCTTCTGTGCAGACATGTAAAAGAGTAATCACCTCATTTTTAACTTACGGCTTTACTTTTCTGCCTCTCTCTAATAAAACTAAATGCCTTGAGTTTAGGGACATCTCATTTGTTTTTGTATCCTTAGTGCCTAGTGCCAAGGTCAAATAGGGAAGTGATTTAAGGGACGATGAACTGCTATCGTTTCAAGGAACAGGTGTTAAATACCAGTCTGAAGCAGTTCTGCAAGCAGACAGCTGCTGTACCAGTCAAGGGGATATATATTGAGGAGAAGTACAGAAGCACAACACCTCTGGGACAACAGCCTCAGAGTGTCCCAACATCTCTTCTGTCTTCCTCAATTCTAGGGATTCCTTGACTCTTCACATTGAGTCAATACACAGTGGCATCGATACACAGTGGGAGCTTGCTGGGCTTGCCCAGACACAGCTTCTGAGTACAACTGAGGCAGAGAATCCCAGAGTTCTCTGGGAAGCAGTGTGATCTGACTTCAAACGCATTCTTGGAGCATCAGTCAGAAAATGAAAGCCATTATGCCATGGCTTACATACTAGCCAGCTCATTATGGGGGGAAACACGTGGAGAAGAATGCTCACTGGGATTGCTCTTGGAATAGCAGCTGTGGGAAGCAGGCGCTGGCACAGAATGCCAAGTCAGGGAAATCAAAGGCCCTTCAGGCAGAAAAGAGAAAGGTGCAGAGGGGAAGTTGGCTACTTATGGTAGGATTCTGGGCCTCTTGCCCAAAAGCATCTTTATTTGGGAACACCTGGACCCTGTCCCTTGGATCAAGGTTCAAAAGTACTTATATTACTAACCTTTGGGTAATTGGTCCCCTAAAAAGAAGTAGTCAAGAGAATTAGAGGCAGATGCGAAGTAAGAAGAGCACTGAAATACTGGACGGGTTTCTTACATCTTTGGTTTCCTTTCCCTGGTGCCTGCAGATAACTTGTATTACCTACAAGGCCACTGAAATGAGAGGCCCTTCCCTGCCTTCCTGACAAGCAAATAAGAGAAAAGCTCCCTACAAGAAACTTTCCCTTGCTCCTTTCTTTACTCCTCTGAGAAAGTGTATATATAGCAAGTAGTTTCTCAAAGCAAGTAAACAGTAGTCCCAACTTCCTACTTAATGAAACTACTATCCCATGCAAGGTGACCAATCATCCTGTTTTACCCAGGACTTTTCGAGTTTTAGTACCGAAAGTTTCATGTCCCAGGAAACTCTTCAGTCCTAGGCAAACCAAGAGTTAGTCACTTTATTCAGACCAATCCTAAGCTCATCTCTCCCCCTTCAGAATAATTTATAATTCTAATCTCTAAACTTTCTGATGACCTATAGAACCTGAAAACTCCCTTTAACCCTTTACTGTAGTTTGATATGTCAGGAAATCTCCCTCCCACCTACCCCATACCCCAGGATATGGAAATACCAGTACATGGAGTATATGCAGACACCAGGGTCATAGAGGTATGGGGTATCATCCCAGGTTCATACAGCTACTGGTTGGCATGGGGTAGAATCTAGATGCCTAATTCAGGAGACTAGTCACTAGACTAGAGTTTCTCAATCTTGGTACTATTACATTCTGGGAGAGAAAATTCTTTGTTGTTGGGGGCTGCCCTGTGCAATAGGCTTTTAGCAGTATCCCTGGCCTCTAGATCTTTAGATGCTAGTAGTACTCCCTACTACTCCAGCTGTGACAACCAAAAATGTCTGCAGATGTTACAAAATGTCCTCCTTGAGGGAAAATTTACTGTGCTTGAGAATCACTGCACCAGACTGTTCTGCCTTCTCTGGAACTTTCTAGTGTCCTTCACTTTTTTTTTTAGCTTTTGTCTTATCATTGTCTACTAGATGAAAATGTCAAATTTTTATTTTGGCCTTGTACTGATTATAAGAGTGTATACCAATTCACCTTATGGCAGGGGACAACACATTCTGGCAATTCTCAATTTGAATACCAGTAGGAAGATTTTGTTTTTAATTTTACATTATTCTTAACTTATATAAAAGTGGGGTCTCTCTATGTTGCCCAGGCTGGTCTTGAACTCTTGGACTCAAGCAATCTTCCTACCACAGCCCCCCAAAGTGCTGGGATTACAGGTGTGAGCCACCACACCCGGACAACCAGTGGGAAGATGTTACACTCTGCATTGACTGTGGCCTCACAGTGGCCAGTAAAGCAGTTGGTCAATATTAGATTGCCTGAAGTCTGCAGTTGGAGTTAGCAGCTAAGCCCTCCTCAGACCAGAGAAGTAGGTTCCAGGGTTTTCCTCCTCATTCCAACACAGCTTAGACCCTTTCACTTATTTGTTTGTGTTTTTCTTTAAAGCAGGATTTATTGAGAGGACAGAAAAGCTCCTACAGTGGAAGGGAACCAGAAGGGGTTGCCCTATTTGTTTTTTAATCATAGCATATGAAGAAATCTAGGACTCTGGGTAAAGGCTAATAGATCCCTGGATGCTAGTCTTCCTCTGCTGCCTCAAGTTGCACTGCAGAGTGGTACGCTGGATTTGAGTTGAATGGGAGTTTGCGGTTATCCAACCTACTTCTCCCCAGAAACAGCTGCAAATAGCAGAGGCTCAAGATGCTTACAGGAAAATAAAAGGATTTATATAATGACTACATGTGTCATTTTCTATCTTAGGGAATTATCTACCAGAAGAAAGGAGAAATAGTTCTTCTTGGTGCCTAGAAGATGCTCTAAAAATAAGGAGCAGTGTAAAGCATTAAAAAGACAAGGTTCAGGAAACCTATCCAGTCTGAAAATGGCTCAACATCAATGTGTTTCTATTTTTAAAAAAGACTGAACTTCATTTGAGAGAAATGAAAAATTTGGAGCTGAACCAAAGGTACCATCTATCTACTTGGCTTTAGAGCTGAAAAGTCACAGAGTAGATATTCAAAACAAACTGAGCATCACTGGAGACAAGTCGGATGACGACTCTACTCTATTTACTTGTTTAACAGTTGCCATGACAAAATGGCCACACCTCAACTTCTGGATCAAGAACATGGAGTTCTCTGATCCCAAATGCCAGTGTTGCATGTCGCCACTGTCTGTTTTCTTTTTTTTTAGAAAGCAGAAGTTTATTAAGAAGACAGAAAACCTCCCATAGCGGGAGGGGACCCAAAGGAGGGGTGTCTGCCTGTTCTTTCTG
>NW_007246026.1:490759-502656 GCF_000164805.1 Carlito syrichta
AGAAAAGAAAAAAAAAAGATGCAGCAAGTAAGCAAGTAAACGCAGGAAATCAATACCCTCTCCAAACAGGATGGGGCAACCCTGGAGAATGACCAGAAGGCTAGTACTGCTAAGATGGAGAAGGGGGTACCTGAAAGGCATTAGCTGTACAATTTAAGTATTCCCTGTATGACAATGGGAATTTCCTTGCTGTGCATGTGTGTTAATTTGTATTATAATTGGCAAAATATGGCTGGGGGAACAACCACCACCACCAACTCTCAGTGCATGAATTAACACAACACACATCAGCCACAGGCATAATATGCCTGAAGTGCCAGTCATTTCAGAACAGATTGTGTTCTCTTCTCTAAGCCTGCAGCCTGTCTCTTCACTGAGGTTTGGCCTTTATAAAACTCTAGGAAGCTGGTACAAAGCTCTCTCTGCCTGAACTGGTCCTTCAAGTTAGGGGAATTTAGGACTCTTTGCTTCCTTTTAGAGCATCCATTTTAGTCTCAAACGAGTAATCAACACAAGATCTGATCCAAAACCTTGAACAATAAATCCTTTCCAACAGGTACACATTAATGGTGCAATGCCGGCTCTGTTTCTTGCCACTAGGTTCGGGGTCCCTTGTTTGCTGCTAATGGAATCAATTGTGCTGGTAACCTAGGCCTTGGCAGGTCACTTAGTGATTGTGCTCCAAATGAAGCCAGGGTGAGCTTGCAACAGCAGAGGAGAAATCTTATTTTGAGAAAGTATTTTTTGGTTTATTCAGTTTTGAAAATAAGAGTGTAAAAAATGAGATGGGTGGAGTCACCCCCAACGGGGACCATGCACTGTCCTCATCCTCAGTTCAGTTCTGTTGCTGACGTGACTAGGGCTGCAAGCTGCCAAATGCTGCTTCCCTCTGCTTGTTAAAGAGCCAAGCAACCCATCTGATTTACCGAGTAGAGCTCGTTCAGGACTTTCATCAAATCATCTTGGAGCTGCTGTCCGACTTCTTTACTCTGCAAGGAAAGAGGAATGAAGGTTAATTAGGAAACAGAAGGAAGGAGGAGGGGGCAACAAAGGCAAGAGCAGCACTGGCTCTACAAATAACCCAGACTCAATTAAGGCCCATTATTTAACGCAGCAAATCGGATAACCACTCCAATCAGACCCAATTATGGTCAGATTACTCAAAGAGTTTTAATAAAATGAAATGTGCCCTTTCTATAGCCTAGCAAAGGCAATCGTGTGGAAGGAAAAAGGGTTGTAGCCTTTGATTTTTCTATTGGTCCCCAAAGAACAGGCCTGAAAGCCACATCCTACCTAGCAACTGTTGTTAGGTGGAACACACTTTCTCAGATACTTGTAGTCAAGCATTCCAGGATTTCAAAGGAAAGTAAGATGGGTAATAGGATGAGACAGGAAAAAGTATATAAGCATTCAAGGATTTCAAAGTCCCTAACTAAGTAGGAAACTCCAAGCAAGAAGTAACCATATTTCTTACTTGCTTTATTTCCACTCCAAACTCCCAAGACAGTGATTTCTCAATATTGATTGCTTGTGAGATTAGCTATGTTATTAATGTTATATTCTGATAATATATGCTAAGGGTTCTCCAACTGGTTAATCCTGAGTAGTAGTGGCTTTCAGGTTTTTTGCTGCTGCCTCCCAGGTCTGGCATCGAACTACTTAGAAAGAACAGTAAAAATAGAGAAGAATGAAGAAGCAGGAAGGAAATTATCACGCCTTCTATACTAAGTGTTATATGCCAAGCCCAAGAGAGCAGATAATAAAGTTCATTGGCATCACTGGGTCATTGAAAGGGGGAAGCCCTTGTTTTATCTTTGCTTCTTCTAGTTCTTACCTACTAAAAATTCAGATTCCAACAACACCCTCATAAGAGAAGTTAAAACACTGCCCTGCCCCCACATAGCTCCACTCTCAAGCCAAGAAAAGAAGATGGCTTTCATGAATGCTAGAAACATAATCATTTAAGATCTTGGGTTACAACTCCACTTAAAATTTTTTTTTTCTGATAACAAATATGTGTTTATTGTAATAAATAAGGAAACTGTAGAAAACCTCAATAAAGAAAAAAAGTAATCCTTAATTGCTACCACTAAGAAATTACCACTCAGCCAGGTTTGGTGGCTCAGCCTGTAATCCCGTGCTTTGGGAGGCCGAGGTGAGTGGATTGCCTAAACCTGCGGGTTCGAGACCTGCTGGGCAATTTGGCCAGCCCTCATCTCTACAATAAATCAAAAAATTAGCTGGACATGGTAGCGCACACCTGTAGTTCCGGCTACTCGGAAGGCTGAGGCGGAAGGATCGTCGGAGCCCAGAAGGCGAGGCTGCAGTGGCAGGGAGCGGCCACTGCACTCCAGTCTGGGGGACAGAGTGAGACTCTAACTCAAAAAACAAAAATCTTGGGTTACATCTCTACTTAAAAAAATTTTTTTCTGATAACAAATATATGTTTATTGTAATAAATAAGGAAACTGTAAAAAACCTCAATAAAGAAAAAAAAGTAATCCTTACTTGCTACCACTAAGAAATTACCACTCGGCTGGGTTCGGTGGCTCAGCCTGTAATCCCAGCACTTTGGGAGGCTGAGGTGAGTGGATTGCCTGAGTCCACAGGCTAGAGACCAGCCTGGGCAACTTGGTGAGCCCTAGTCTCTACAATAAGTAAAAAATTAGCCAGATGTGGTAGCACACCCCTGTAGTTCTGGCTACTTGGAAGGTTGAAGCAGAAGGATCGCCAGAGCCCAGCAGGTCGACGCTAGAGTGGCCGAGAGTGTGCCAAGGCACTCCAGCCTGGGTGACAGAGTGAGACTCCAACTCAAAAAAAAAAAAAAAAAAAAATTACCATTCCAGACTTTGTTATATGTTTTTTAACCTTCTCTCTCATAATTTTTATAAAACTGGGATTGCATTATAAAATCTGTTTATAATTTCTTTTTTTTTTTGAGTGGGAGTCGCACTCTATTGCCCAGACTGGAGTGCAGTGGCACGCTCACGGCCACCGCAGCCTCGACCTGCTGGGTTCCCGCAGTCCTTCAGCCTCAACCTTCCAAGTAGCTGGAACTACAGGGCGCGCTACCACGCCCAGCTGATTTTTGATTTATTGTAGAAACGAGGGCTCACCAAGTTGCTCAGGCGGGTCTCGAACCCACGGACTCAGGCAATCCACTCACCTCAGCCTCCCAAGGTGCGGGATTACAGGTTGAGCCACCGAGCCCGTCTTAATTTATTTCTTAATATATGTTGTGAACCTTCTCCCCAGGTATTACTATTCTATAGCATTATACTACATTAAGTTGATGTAACTCCTATTCTTGGACATTTACTTTGCTTGTGAATTTTTGTGATAAAAATAGTGGGTTAAATTACTTTATATATAATCTAGGAACATATCTTTCATTTTTTTCTCCTAGAAGTAACAGTGCCGGGTCAAAGACTGTTCATTTATACCATTAAATTGCCCTTGAGAAAAAGTGTATGAATTAAATTTGCACCAGCAGCATATAAGAATGCTTATTTCACTTTTTGTTGTGTCTTGACAATTTGAGGTGTTAGCCTATTGTAATTTGTAGTCCTTTGATTAAACCTCAGCCTGCCGAGTAACTGGGAATACAGGCACATGCCACCATGCCTGGCTGGTTTGCTATTTTTCTATTAAGGTCTTCATTATGAAATATATGTGATCTCTGTCAAGAGGAGGCATGGATTTGTTTACACCTGGTAGTGGGGAGAAGGATTCGAAGGAACCAAAAATACAATCACAAGATTCTCCCTTATTCCTAGTTCCTCCATTACCAAGTAGATAACTTTGGATGACCTGATTGCTCTCTCTGGGCCTGTTTTCCCTTCCATAAAATGAAAGTCTTCAGCTAAAACATTCCTGAGGTCTTTTCCAAATTCTGCCTTTCTATGATTCTACATGATTTTTGCCTGACTTCTTAAGTCCATATTAGTTTTAAATATCACCCCTCCAGTGAGCTGGCTTTACACTCTAAAGTAGAAGATAATGAGCAAGTTCTCCTCAGGGACTCAGATGCTCTACAAAATGGATGGCTTCAGGGGCACCTTGCCAGTCTCAAATTTACCATTCCCAGTGTCTCTCATCCAATGACTTCAACTACTGGAAGAAGCCACAAGAGGGAATGCCTTTCATCTACAGTCTCACATACCAGCCTCTCTTTCTCATCAAGAGGAAAGCTGAGCTCCACTGAAGCAGTAGAGGCCCACGGAGCTGAAGTGAGGCACAATGACTCACTGCCAGCCTGAGTCAGCAACAGGGCGAGGAAGTGACCAAGAGTATCACTTCCCACCGCCCTGCCCTCCGCCTCCCGGCCAGCTCCCCCTGCCAGCCTCCCAGCCTTTCTCACCATTTCCTTTTGTTTAAATGACAGAGGTTAAAGGAGAAAGCTCCTATTCCTCTACCCTGTTACTTACCCATGACTTAAATAACTTAGTCCCAGAGTGGGGAGGGGGAGAAAAAGGGGGGGGATGTAACCAATAAAATAGCAATTAAGCCCAGGCAGATGTTTCCTTTCATATACTGATTAGCTGGGAGGACCACTCAACTATTATCCCTGTTTATTTGAACAGGCTGCTGAAGTGATCTGACTAACCGCTCCCTCTTGCTGAGGGTTGGGCTGGGAATACATGTGTAGAAGCCCAGTTAAAATGTACAATAAAGCCCCTAGCCATCAGGAGCAATTCTGACACAAGGCCAGAGGCAGGAAATTGCCAGTGTCTCTCTTTTCACAGATGACAAAAGGCCACCAATTGTCTATTTCAGAAACTGTAACTGTGTGCCTTCGGGGAGGGGAAAGCGTGGCCCCAGAAAGAGCTTCCGTGCTGGCCACTGTGGAGGGGTTGACAGAGCTGGGAAGCCGCAAGGGGGCCCCACCCAAATACAAGGGAGACATTTATTTCTGGGAACAACAAAACCTGATGAGGCCGAGTACACGACAATGAAAACTGCAGAGGCTTTCCGTTCTTTATAAAAAAGCAAGAGGTTTTTAGGCAAAAAAGAATAAGAATTTACAGAGCAGTCTTTGTGCACTGATATACAGCCTGCATCTTTTTTCTTTAACATTTCTTGGAAGAGAATGCGTCATCTAAACATTGCAGGAAACCAAATAGAAGTTGGGGGAAAAAATTACTTTGGGCAAAGTTTTTCTTTTAAATGTTTTCATAGTAATCTTTGCCTGGAAAAAAAAAAGATGTCTAAATTTAGAATAGAGATGTGGCACAGCTAACAATGCTGGTTCTATGGGATAGGAAGTGCAAGGATACGCTCAGGCTAAGATCTCTTATTTTGAAACTCGCCGCAATCATTTGGCCAGAGTGTGTTTCACGAGGCCTCCACTCTGACTGCTGCTGAGGAGGAGCTGATCGGAAGAATATGAGATTGCAACAGATCCTGCCAGTTATGTGCTTACAAAATGGGCAGGGAAGCTTCCTCTTCCAACAGATAACAACACTGAAAATAGGACTGAAATGCACAGCGTTATCTGCCCAAGATTATAATGTTCCAAAGCCTCCTTGCTCACAGAAAGGATATAGCAGCAGAAATGTATGGAAACACGACGCTACATGGTCTGAGTCGCCTGGACACTAGGCTGGTCATTCATCCTTGTACCTCTTTAAAGCAACATATTTTCTGAGCTTGATGGGACTATTAGCATTTCCCAAAGAACACCAATTATGACAGGATTTTCAAACTGGATCCTTTCAGGGAGATTATTTATCACCTGATTCTCCAGTTATTTAGGTAAGCATTAATGTGCTTTCCAAGTTGGGGGGAGGGGGTGGAGCTGTTGTTTACTGGTTATCTACACTTCAAAGTTGTATTATGACAGGCATAAAATTACCCCCTATTTGTATGAAAGGAGGAAAAAAAAGAGAAAGGCATGTTTGCCATGTGGTAAGAGCTAATTTCGGCCCCTCCCAAGGCTAAGCCTGTCAGCAGGTAGAAACAGTAGGTCATTTCGTTCTCTGCCGATTAGCCTGTATCAGCAGTTTTCCCAAAAAAAAGAATGTAACTTTCAAGGGCACAAATTTCCTCCATCACTGCTAGTATCCCCTCCCCACCCTAAAGATTCTACAGAACCCAACTGTTAAAAAAAAATTCAGTTTAAAATGGAATTTACATTTACAGATTTCAGAGGAAAGGGACATGACCCTATATTAAGCTCTGTCAGCAGGAGAAGCGCCACCAGACATAGGGTGATGGTTTCAGGGGCACTCCCTCACCACTTCAAAGAGGCCAAGTTTCATGAGCTGGCGCTTTGCATGAAGTGCTTTTGCCTTTTGGAGGATAGGGCTAAAAGGAGTGACTGTTTAGCAACAGAGCCGGTGCTAGGCGATGGTGGGCACTGTGTCTGGCCTCTTTTCCACCTAACTCAGTCCACCAGAATAGATGGCCCAGTGTGAGGCTTTGTGCCATGGCTTCAAGGGCTCAGGGAGTGGTGATCCGGTAGGTCAGAGCTCAGAAATGACATCTAGATTTCCCCTCCACAGCACTAGTTGTACATATGCAAGCAGGTTTCTCTCTAGTCAGCACTCACTCATTGGTTAGGATACCATGTGATGGCTCTAAGAAAGATGGTCCAGTTAGAACTTTATACTCTGAGAAGCCCAACGATATATAAGATATAAATATACTGAATCGCAAAACTTGTATAGAGAGGTAGGCTAGAAGCTGCTACAAGAGTGACATCAGAGGTGCTTTTGCCTTCTGAAGATGGGTAGACCAGGAAGTTAAAAAAAATTAAATGTTTTATTGCAACATAGTATAATATGTATGTCTACAATAAAAGTCTTATGTGCTGTGCATTCTGTTATTTCCCATTCTTTTCTTTCTTTAAAGACATGGAGTCTCGCTCTGTCACCCCCAGCCTGGAGTGCAGTGGTGCAATCACAGCTCACTGCAACCTCGAACTCCTGGATTCAAATGATCCACCTCAGTCGCCTGAGTAGCTGGTACCACAGGTATACCACCACACTTCGCTATTTAAAAAAAAAATGTTTTTAGAGATGGGGTCTCACTATGTTGTCCAGGCTGGTTTCAAACTCCTGGCCTCAAGATCCTCCTGCCTTATCCTCCTGAGTAGCTGGGATTATAGTCTCAAACCACTGTACCTGGCTCCTTCTACTTTTTTTTTTTAATGTTGGTTGTGACTCACTAAATTTATTTTACAACTCATTAATGAGTTATTATCACAGGTTTCAAAAGACTGTAATTGAGGAAGTAAAGAAATCAGCAGTTTAGGGACTGGAGCCCACCAACCAAGACAAAAGCTAAATAACTTGCCCTCTTGAGGTGGCTGATCAGATGTTTCAAAGCAGGTTGAATGACTGGATCCCAGCAAGGGAGAAATGGCTGGATTTTCAAGAGTGAGCAATAAAGAGTCCATTGGCAAATATTTATAGAACATCTATTATGTGTCAGACACTTGTGGCTTGAATACAAAACAGTATAAAAGTTTACAATCTGCTGAGAAAGATGGACATTAATCTGCTGTCTGGACCATCAGAATGCAATTCTTCCAATCCCAAAGTTATTACTAGAAATTGAGTTTCTTAAGTTGGTTTTCTAGCTTAAGATAAATTTTTTTCCCCTGTCTCGGCCAAGAGGTTTCCACACTATAGCCTAATTCCAGAGCAAGCTAGATGTTGAATCCAGCTTGCCAGAAACAGAAATCTGAGTTAAAAAACGCTGGCTATCTGGGCACAATGATTCATATTTGTAATCCCAGCACTTTGGGAGGCTGAGACAGGAGGATTCCTTGAGGTCAGGGGTTCAAGACCAGCCTGGGCAACATAGTGAGACTCCATCTCTACAAAAACTTTCTAAAAATTAGTTGGGCATGGTGATGTATCTGTAGTCTCAGTTACTTAGAAGGCTGAAGCAGGAAGATCACTTGAGCCCAGGAGTTCAAGGTTACAGTGAGCTATGATTGCATCATTGCCCAATAGCCAGAATGACAGAGCAAGACCCTGTCTCTAAAAACAATTTTTTTAAATTAGTGAAGTGTGGTGGTACACCTGTAGTACCAGCTACTCAGGAGGCTGAGGCAGGGGGCTCCAGCTATTGCATAGTAAATTCCTTTTCTTTGAGTTTGCCTTTCTAAGTTACTAATGGATATTTCAGGTTATAACAATGCTGCTTCAGTATAAGTGACTCCCATGGCAGACATGTTCCATTTTTAAAGAATTCCTTGAGCTTGTAGCCACCATAAAAACTAATCTCACCAGTAGCTCCTTCATGCAGAAGTTAATGGGTACAGTTAAACTAACCTAGTAACAAAATTTAACCTAATCTAAGACCCAATACCTGTTGCAGGATTCATCTTCTGATATGAATGGTTTCTCAACTTGATTCCCTAATTATCTGAAGAACATAGTCTAAAGAAACTCAAAGCTGCTAAAATACAAAACCATCTAAAATTAATGAAAGAGAGAGATTTCAACTTTTTAATCATCTTTCTTCTGTGGTGCCCAGCCCACTGCTTTGTATACAGTAGCCATAATCAGTTGCTGAATCAATTAGATCAACATTTACTTTAGACTTAAACACTATGTTTTCATATAATGCTAAGAATAAAACAATATAGCTACGTTACTTTCATATGGATTATTAAAACTAGAAACTCCATCAGATGTTACCCATATGAACTCCCTTTGGTTAAAGCTCACGGATAAGCCCAAAAAGTTTAAATGACTTTTCTAGAGTTACACAGTTATTCAGTATCCTATTAGGGATCACATACAGTATTAAAAGAGGGTTAAAAATGCAGGCTTTGGGCTGGGCTCGGTGGTTCAGCCCATAATCCCAGTACTTTGGGAGGCCAAGGCAAGTGGATTGCCTGAGCCTGAGTGTTCGAGACCAGCCTGGGCAAATTGGTGAGACTTCATTTCTACAATAAATCAAAAATTAGCCAGGTGTGGTAGCACACACCTGTAGTTCTGGCTACTTGGATGGCTGAGGCGGAAGGATGGCTGGAGACACTGCACTCCAGTCTGGGTGACTGAGTAAGACTCTTGATTCAAAAAACAAACAAACAAACAAACAAAAAATGTGGGCTCTGGTGCAGGAATTGAATCCTGTTTCTACTCCCTACTGTATGGCCTTAGGTAAGTTATTTAACCACTCTATGTCTCATCTTCTACATCTGTAGAACAGGATAAAAAATAATAACAATATAATCCATGTAAAGTGCTTTAAACAGGATCTAGCACCTATGATGTTCAATAAATGTTAGCTAATATTAATATTAGAAACCAGCCCTCTCAACACCTACTTGAGTGCTCTTTCCACCCACACTATGCTGCCTCTTTATATACTCTCAAACATGTTAATGATCCTGATATGTGGAATTATGAAGGTCCCCAGAAGCTACTTTCCAGGCAGGACTGCAGTTACATCCCTCCAATGGAGGCTCTGCGGATCCCAAGAGAAGAAGATTCTTTGTTTTTCCTTATGCTTGCTATTGCACAACCTATTTTCTTCCCTAGTTTCAGTAAGAACTAAAGTAACAATGACTCTGTGAGAAATAATTCAGTTTTCCTGAGGAAACAAAGCAAAACAAACAAAAAACTCTAAAACGAAACATAGAAAGATGTAAAACAGTGTTTAGCAGAAAAGAGAAAATGGTGAGGTGGGGCGGTAGAAGGAAAATAAGGACACAATTATCCTCTATTCTTCCAGGTAAATTAAACAGAAAAAGATCCTTCTCAGCTGCACAATTGGGTTTTGGCTTAACTAGGGTCATAAATTAAACATCCAAAGGTAGGCGCTCCCTATTACATAGGTCACAGAATATCAAAACTATTCATCATCAAGTTCAGGTTTAATGAAATCCAGGGCCTCTCTCCTCCACAGTACTTGTTTCTGAAAGCGATTTCCCTATAGCTTTTCCAGAAGTTCTGGAATGAGTGAGCAGTAGCACTTGATAACCCACAAGTAATGCTAGTAGCTGTCAGAGAAAATCCATTCTTTGGCATGAAATGAACTCCATGGATTCAGCTTGTACCCTCTATAGATGTTCATTCACTATGCTCTGTTACTTCTGACCAAAGACTCTTGTCAGAGAAACACACACTACATACAAGTTTGGGTCCCACTGGACTGGGACAGAGGAGTTGGGACAGGGACAGGAAGAGCTGAAGACCCTCTGGCTTTCCCAAAACCTCTAACAGCACAATCTAAAACATAGTTCTATAACAACCTGAATATTCCTCCATGGTGTTCAATCTCTTTGAATGATCTAACCTAATACTAAGAAAATAAGCACAAGAAAACATCCCTTAAAATGAAAGAGACGATCAAGTCTGAGCTTTCATTTCTTAAACCACCACTATGATCTTTTTCTTGGCAAATTTCCATCTTTTACCCTTCTGGATAATGATTTGAGTGGGGGTATAATGTCTTTAGGCCCTGATCTCTCATGCCAAAGCTTTTCTTGGGGTCATTCCAAAGATGAGCAATCACCCCATTTCCCAAATAGGGCACCAAAGGCATAGAAATGGTATCTAGGTGACTGTGGGCACCCTTGAGTAGATAGGGACACAAGGAACAAAAGACACAAAAGCAAACAGGCAACATGAGAGCACAAATCTCTCAGAGGCTGTAAAATGAACCCAGGAGGGAAAGCAATCAATGACTTGGAATTGGGAGAGAAGGGAAGAGAAAATAAGAGCCAGAATAATAAGGTGCTTGAAAGCATAGGCCCTTCTACAATAAGGAATTCTAGGTTGCTGGGAGGGGGGTGGGGGTGGTGAGGGGTGGGAAGAATGCCTGTGGGCTCCCAGATGGCTGGGCAAGGAGGAGGCTGGAAGAACAGGAGTTAACAGAGCTATCTGAAAGTTGGCAGTGTGAATGCCAAGAGGAGAAGGGCAGCTTGGTAGGAAGTAAAACAGTCATCAGCACCAGTACAGGAAATGCCTGGGGCATTAGGAAAATCGCTGATTAAATACTTTTAAGAAAGAGGAACCCAGCTGCAAAGCCAATTCATCCAGGGACCTGGCAGTTTTAGAACTCTTGGAGTTGGCTTAGAATCCAACTGTCAAGAGAGGAACAGGCTCCAGAGGATTCAATTATGAAGAGAGTATTTTCTTGACACACCAGGTGCCAGGGTTGAACCTACAAAGAGCATAAAGCCAACTTTAGGAGACTGAGTGGAGTCCTTTACTGGCAGAGAATTGGAATGCTTTGCCTAGGGGCTGCGATGGGGATTTGAGCCTGGATCAGCTTTCTTCAGCTCAGCTGGTGGTTTGTAGCCTCTTGTCTTTGTCCACAGTAATCACATGTAGAACCATTCCCATTAGTCATGGACCACATACACTTTTTAAAATTGATATCCTTGGGGGAGGACACCCGCTTGCCAGTAATTCCCTCCCACTGAAAAAAATCATTGAATCGTGGTAAGGAGAATGTCCAGAGTTTAGAACTGGAGTGTCCAATCACTTAAGCGCTTCAATTTTTCCTTGCCAATTCAGACTTAAACTTTATAAATGTTCTAAGTACACTTAAAATGACTACACTGCTATCTGCAGTTATTAGGCACTGTGATCACATATGTCATTTAGGTCAACCTTGTTGTTTTTCAAATCTATATTTTTATTGATTTTTTTGTTTAGTTGTTTAATCATTCACTAAAACAGGTAATATTGAATCTCTCATGGGGGTTGATGATTTTTCGATTTCCCCTTTTAATTCTGTCCATTTTTTAATTTATAAAACTTAGGGTTATGTTATTAAGTATATGCTTCTTGAATCTGGAAACTTGAATCTTTATTAGGAACTGTCTCTATATCTAATAATACTTTTTTGTTTTGCTTTGTTTTGTTTGTTTTTGTTTTGTTTTGAGTCGGAGTCTCACTCTGTCGCCCAGACTGGAGTGCAGTGGCCGC
>NW_007246026.1:502784-519157 GCF_000164805.1 Carlito syrichta
CGCGGGCTCAGGCAATCCACTCACCTCAGCATCCCAAAGGCGTGGGATTACAGGCTGAGCCATCGAGCCCAGCAAAATTTACTCTTTTTGATATGCAGTTCTATGTGCTTTGGCAAGTGCACAGAATTGTGTGGTCACCACAATTAAGGCACAGAACAGTTCTATCACCCATAAAAAAAACTTCTCTCATGCTGTCCCTTTGTAGTCAAACCCTCTACTACCTTTAACTAATGAAAACCATTGCTTTCTTCTATATCCAGATAGTTTTGCCTTCACCAGAATCTTTCTTTCCTTCTTTTGATCTACTTTTTAATTAACTGAGTTTCTTTCTCCCTTAGATTGGTAATGCAACTATTCTTTTAGTGGTTACCATAAATTACAACGTGTATCCTTGACTTGCTAAAGTCTAATATAAATTAATACTCTTTATTTTTGTAGAAACAGGGCCTTATTATGTTTCTCAGGCTAGTCTCAAACTCTGAGCCTCAAGCGGTCCTCCCATTTCAGCCTCCCAAAGTGCTGGGATTACAGGCATGAGACACCATGCCCAACCTAAATTAATACTCTTATCACTTCCTGAAAAACTTCCTTAACCCATTTCACCCACCCAGACATAGATTTTATAGTTGATTTCATTGTTTTATTTATATTAATTTTATATATTAAAAACTCCATAGGAGATTATTATTGTTTTTTAACAATGATTATTCATTTAGATGTATACTCTTAAATATGGACTTTGTTGCTCTGTATTATCTATTGCATTTCCAAGATTCTACCTGGAATCATTTTCTTTCTGCCTAAAGAACACCATTTAGTATTTCTTTCAGTGCAAGTCTGTTGGTGATAAACTTTCTCAGATTTTTCTTGTCTGAAAACATCTTTAGTTCACCTTCAGTTTTTGGAGAATATTCCTTTTTACACTTTCATTCCATTGTCTCCTGCCTTCTATTGTTTTTGTGGAGAAGTCAGCTGTCAACCCTACTGCTGCTCCATTGAAGGTAATGAGTCTTTTTTTTTTTTTTAATTCTCTGTCTGTTTTTAAGATTTTTTTCTGTTGTGATTTTCAGCAATTTTACTATAATATGCTTACATGTAATTTTATTTGTATTTATCCTACTTGAGGTTCATTATATTTCTCCAGTCTGTAGCTTGATGTCTTTGTTAGTTTGGGGCAATTCAAATATTGCTTCCATCCCATTCTGTTTGTTTTCTTCTGGGACTTCAAATATATGCATATTAGGCCTATTCACCATATCTCATAAATTGTTTATGCTGTTTTCTACATTTCCATCCTTTTATATCTCAAGTTTCAGTATGTATAGTTTTCTGACCTATCTTCTAGTTCATTAATTATTCATTCACCTTTGTCTTATTTGCTATTGAATCCACATATCAAGTTTTTTAGTTACTGCAATTTTAGTACTAAAATTTCTTTTTGATTCTTCTTTTTTTAATTATTGAGATGTAATTCACATTCCACATAATTCACCACTTCAAAATATACAATTCAGTGCTTGTTAGTATATTCACAAAGTTGTGCAACCATCACCATTATCTAAATCCAGTACACATCATCACCCCAAAGAAAACTCATATCTATTAGTAATAACTTCCAACTTCTTCTTCTACCAGCTCCTGGCAACTACTAATCTCTGTCTCTATGGATTTACATATGCTGGACATTTACTGTAAGAGATTTCATATAACATGTGGCCTCTTGTTTATGATTTCTTTCACTTAACATAATGTTTTCAGGTTTCACCCATACTGTAATATGTATCAATAAGTACTTCCTTCTTTTTTGTGGCTAAATAATATTCTTTTGTATGGATATGGCACATTTTATTTAAGTTGTATAGATATGTCATATTTTGTTTATATTTGTTCCATCTATCACTTCATGAACATTTGGGTTGTTTCCACTTTTTAGTTATTATTATATTATGAATAACGCTATTATAAATAACTTGTTATGTACAAGTTCTTGTGTGAGCATATATCTTCAATTCTCTTGAGCATATACCTAGGAATAGAATTACTGGTTTGCAATTCTATGCTTACATTTTTGAGGAACTGTCAAACAGTTTTCCATAGTGTCTGTACCAATTTATAATCTCACCAGCAGTGTATGAGGGGTCCAATTTCTCTATACCCTCTCTACCATCTTTCCTTTCTTTTTCCCTTCTTTTCCTTCTTTTTAAAATTATAGCCACCCTAGTGGGGGTAAGTGATATTTCATTGTGGTTTTGATTTGCAGCATCCTAATAACTGTGTCAAGCATCTTTGGACATCTGTATATCTTCTTTGGAGAAGTGTTGTATTGAAGTCTTTTACCCATTTTTTAGTTGGATTGTTTATCTTTTTGTTGTTGAGTTGTAAGAGTTCTTTATATATTCTGAATAATAGATCTTCAAGAGATATATGATTGGAAAATATTTTCTCATTCTATGGATTGTCTTTTTCATTTTTTTGACAGTGTTCTTTGATGCATATAAGTTTTTTATTTTCATCAAGTTCAACTTATTTATTTTTTTATTTTTGAGTTGGAGTCTCACTCTGTCACCCAGACTGGAGTGCAGTGGCCACTCCCAGCCACCGCAGCCTCGACCTGCTGGGCTCCAGCGATCCTTCCGCCTCAGCCTTCCAAGTAGCTGGAACTACAGGCGTGCGCTACCACGCCCAGCTCATTTTTGATTTATTATAGAGATGAGGTCTCGCCAAGTTGCCCTGGCAGGTCTCGAACCCGCGGGTTCAGGCAATTCACTCACCTCAGCCTCCCAAAGGTGCGGGATTACAGGCTGAGCCACCGAGCCCAGTTTTATTTTTTTCTTTGGTTGCTTGTGCTTTGGTGTCATAGCTAAGAAACTACTGCCTAATCCAAGGTCACAAAAGCTTATACCTACATTTTCTGTTTTTTTTTTGAGTTGGAGTCTCACTCTGTCGCCCAGACTGGAATGCAGTGGCTGCTCCCGGACACCGCAGCCTCGACCTGCTGGGCTCCAGCAATCCTTCCGCCTCAGCCTTCCGAGTAGCCGGAATTACAGGCACGCACTACCACGCCCGGCTGATTTTTTTATTTATTGTAGACATGAGGTCTCACTGCCCAGGCGGGTCTTGAACCCGCGGGCTCAGACAATTCACTCACCTCAGCCTCCCAAAGGCGCGGGATTACAGGCTGAGCCACCGAGCCCGGCTTTATTTTTTTCTTTTGTTGCTTGTGCTTTAGTGTCATAGCTAAGAAACTACTGCCTAATCCAAGGTCACAAAAGCTTATACCTACATTTTCTTAAAAGAGTTTCATAGTTTTAGCTTTGAAATTTATGTCTTTGATTCATTTTGAGTTGATGCTTTTTATTATTTTCAGTTTTTTCTCATAATTTAATTTCACAACATATGAAACATAGTTAATTTAAAGTTTGTATCTGATAATACTATTACCTAAATCTCCTGTGGATCTATTGTTTCTCTTAGGTTTTTAGTCACAGATCTTATTTTCTTATATGCCTAATTATTTATAATTGAGTGCTAGGCATTGTACAGTAAGCCCCTTACATACAAACCTTCAAGTTGTGAACTTTCAAAGATGTGAACATGCATTTGAAAATCCAATCATGTAACTTAGTTCACGTATCTGGCATACATTGTCATGTGTGTGCATCTTCTACAAGTGATTGTACTTTTGTGTACTTTACTGTGCAGTATTGTATATTGTGTACTTTAGTGTGCAAGATATTGTATTCAGTAGTACGGTATCTTTATTTCAAGTCCAGGATGCTCAGAAGCAAGCATAAAACCAGCAGTGTTGTAGTTGGTACTATATAGACGATGGTATCAGTTGAATACACAGGCTAACTTTGTTAGACGAACATGCTCTCGGAACAGAACACATTCGTATGTAGGGGATTTATTGTATATGAAAAGTGATGAGAAACCTATTAGGCCTAGGATGATAGTATCTTCCTCCAGAAAGGATGCAAATTTGCTTCTAGCCACTAGCTATCCTAGATCACCATAATCAAGTTAGAGATTAAGATAATTTGAAGTTAGGCTTCAGTCCATGTGAGACTGTTGAAGTCTATTTCAGGCTTCCATTCTTCTAAGTTGTATCCCTTTGGTGTCCCAAAGCCTGGAGAATTTTACCCTGGCTCCCTCTCCTTGGTCTTAAATTCCAATTTTTGTCCTGCTAGCCCTACAAAAGTCTATTAAAAGCTCTGCTCAACTTCTTGCCCCTAAGTAATCTTTTCTAGAATGGCAGATGCCTCTTGGGGGAAAGCAGCCTAAGGAAGCAGAAGTGTTGGTCTGAAGTACCTTCTAGAAGCACAACTCTAAGTTTAAAGTTTGAAAACAGATTATTTTATGTTTATCTGTAGCCCTTACCAGATCCAGTGCAATTCTGGGTACCTAAGAAGTATTGAAATATGCTTTGTATGAAAGAATAAATGGATACTGGTGACAGTGAAGGCTTACTACACTTATGTTTTAAAGTTGTTCATTTCATCAGGACATGGCAACCAAAGCATTCTTGTAAAACAAGAGAGAAGCAAGCCTGGGGTTTTAAATATGGTTCCTCATTACTTTCTTGGGGGCTTTTCAAAATCCACAATCCATCAAAGAGAAAGAGGAGGTTGAATCTACCTCAAATAAAGGACATCTTTGAAATTAATTTTTGGGATTAAAAATCTAGATTCACCAGGCGCGGTGGCTCAAGTCTGTAATCCCAGCACTTTTGGAGGTGGAGGCAAGAGGATTGCCTGAGCTCAGGAGTTCGAGACCAGCCTGAGCAACATAGCGAGACCTCATCTCTACAATAAATCAAAAAATCAGCCAGGCATGGTGTGGCACATGCTTGTGACTCCAGCTACTTGAAAGACTAAGGCAGAAGGATCACCTGAGCCCAGTAGGTCGAGACTGCGGTGGTCATGAGCTTGCCACTGTACTCCAGCCTGGACGACAGAGTGAAACTCTGACTCAAAAAAATAATAATAATCCAGATTCAAATCTGAGAGATCCTTTGGCGATGCTCAAGTCCACCAAATGGAGGAACTCTAGAAGAAATGAGCACATTTCTAGAAGAAATGAGCACATGTAAAAATGAGCACATGTAGAAGTCTCATTTGGGGCTATCTGAGATCTGAAGAGGATTTGGGCATCTAGTTCCTAAGACATATGTAAAAATGTCAGCTTCACCAGCCATCTGAAATTCTATAACAGCACATTGGTCTCTCCCAAGTGACACTAGCATAAAAACGGAAAGAAGTAATCATTGACTTCTAATTCTATCTCCAATAAGTGGCCATATGCTGTTGATTTTTCCTGCATGATATGTCTGACATCTGTCTCCTTCTTTTCATTCCTCCTGTCACTGCAGGCTCTTATTACCCTGTCCCTGAATTAGAGGTCTTTCTGAAACAGCAATACTATTATATCATTAATAGTAAACCTTCCATTGCTCCCCAGTACAACTGGAATAAAGCTCAAACTCCTTAGTCTGGTATTCAGAGCTCTTCTCCTTTTTAGTTTTGTTTCAGATGCTCTCCTCATCAACACTCTGATTTAGCCAAACTATTTTTAGTCACCACCCTTCTGAAGAGTCCTCACACATTCTTGTGCTCCTGAAGGCTGTTCCTTCCATATGTAATGTCCTTTCACTCCAACTCCCCCTCCATGCTCACAAACTTCTTGCTTTTTCATCTTTAATTACTGAAATCATTTTCATTCACTAAAAACCTGGTTCAAATTTCAGCCTTCTACTTGCTACATTAAAGCACTTAGTACTTATAGATGAAGCTCAGAGGGGTCAAGCAATCTGTCCATGGGGACAGTTATTAAGTGGTGAAGTTGGAATCCGAGTCCACAAACTCCTGTTCAATGCTGTTTTGTCTTCTTTGTATTCTTCTCATCTTCTACAATGCCTCGCACATATTAAGTACCACCCAATAATTATTAGGTTAAGATGGGGGGGGCATAAATTTCCACAGCAAGAAAGAAAGGGGTGACACAAAAGAATGTTCGTAATGTATCTGTTTTTAAATTCTCAGGTATATACTGCTGAGAAGGTTGTGATTCCATCTGTTAAAAAAGAGAATCATGTATGCAGAGCTATAAAAATAAGCTGCTAGGACATTCTGGTTAAAGTAAAGGAATCTAAAACTTAATTAGCTTTTAAACCCATTTGCTGTATTTGGATGGCTGGCAGTTCAAAGGGCAAATGGCAAGAGCATGTCTTATGAAGCACCCTGGCCACAGTGCAGATGGAACTGAGCCGAGGGGTTACCCAGCTAGAAAGCATTGTTGCTTTCCCACTGACCCAGCTGGACCTGTAGAAACCTTCAACAGTCCATCTGTTCTTCACTTTGGTCTTGGGAAGTAATGATGAATGAGATGAGGACAGTGGGTAGATGACAAGGGCGAACACTGTCTTGGGGGCACTGCTTCTCGTTCTTGCCCTATAGAGTTCAAGCAGCAATCTTCTTAGGGAGCCCCAAGGAAGGGGGTAGAAAAAGGCTGAGACAATGGCTGCTTTCAGCAGTCCTTCTAGTTCCCAGAGGAGAAGCAAGGAGTAGAGTCGAGAAGAAAGGAAATCACTTCTTGATCCCTTCCAAAAACGAGGACAATAATGAAACAATTACTTTCCATAGTTATAGCAAAAAGAAAGCAACAACAGGCCTTCTTACAATCCTGTCTTTCCATGCCAGGCTGTCCTCTCAACTTGGAGATTAAGAGCATGACTACCGGCTGGCCTTTCTTCCTGATCATCCCCCAACCCCCAACTTCTGGGCACAATTGAGCTGTGTCTCTGGCATGTGTGGAGCTGCAGGTCATGGCCATATTTAACGAGAACATTCATTCTCCACAGGCACTACAAGGCTCCTCAAAACACCCTTTGTGCCACTGTGCTTTTCTCTCCTCACCCCCCTGACACTAATTTAATCAAGATGTCCTTCTAGCTTGTAGATGGGGTGGACTGGTCAGTTCCACATTCCTCCTAGCATTAAGGCTTCACAGCCATATATGTAGGTTGGAAACCAGTACGTTGAGCAGACAGGGTCAGGGTCCCCAAGCCAGAGCAGTCAGCCTTTTATGGAAACCCGAGATATAAAGAGTGTACTAGGTTTGTGCTGTTTTAATAGTTTTTAATTAACCCTAAATATTCCAGAAATGTTAAGAAATATTTTCTTAGGCAAGTACATAGATTTCCAAAAGCAAATTTTAAAAATAACAGAACAAGAAAAAGAAAAATGACAGAATTTTATCTATATATTTTTGGATTCATCAGCACTGTTTTTAGAACGTGAGACTAGAAAAGAGAGCTTGCTGTCACAATTATGCTTGCCCTTTTCCTCCTAATTGACACTCTACTCCCCCATAATTTTGCAAATATGAAAATTTCAATTGTCTTTCCCAAGAACTAGATTTTAATTCAGATTTGCCTTCCTTAGGTGTTTCTCTAGACCACAGTCAATATCCAGAAGAGAATGTCACAATTGTGGCAAAGAATTAAACCAATAAGAAAAATAAACAAAGAAACCATCTGGAGCCCTGGGTCCCCACCTAGGTTACCTGCTTCCTGGTCTGATGTTCATTTCCTATGCTGAGGAATTCCTAAAGAGGGCTTCACTGCTCTTCATCAGTTTCCTGAGCTGATTTGTGTGGATGTCAAGCCGAACCTCTTATGGTTAACCACGAGTCTTGTGAGCCAGAAGGAGGCAAATGTATCTGAGGATGGCATGTCACAAGCCTGTGGAACTCAGGAAATCTATCTTAGGAGCTGATTTGAATGTGTGTTGAAATTCCTCTGTCAACTACATATCCAACTGTCATGACCTCCCCCTTGGGACATGTAACCATTCCCTCCATCATCTGCCTGCCAGTTTAATCAGCTCACATCAGTAGCAGTACAAATATATTCAAAGGGCTATTGTTTCACAACCCACAATAGCATTTTCAGAAACCCAGCAAGCCTCCAGAATCTAAGAGGGGTCTACCCTCCATAGCTTGGGGAACAAAAAGCTCAACTCCCTTTCTTCAACTCCCTTCTTTCCCTGCCTAGTTCAAGTAGGCCACTGACCCAGTGTCAAGAATAACCCTAAGTTTTTAGGCAATTTCGAAGTTCTCTTCAAGTAATTCTATAAACTCAATTAAACTCTCAGTCATGAAAAACTGAAAGGCTCTTTCCAGCTCCCTTGCAAAGTTATACTGTAAAAGTTCACCTTCCTCAAGTAAACAAACATCTCCCCTATGCTGCTTCTTAAGGTAAGAACTGAGCCTTCCCTCATTTCTCCACTCTCATTTTGCTGGCTTGTTTATTTTCTCTCATTCTCTGAAAGGCCAATAAGAAATGCTTCCCTGATACTGACAAATTGTAAGACCATGGTCTATATAGCACCAGGTTTTGTGTTAGGGCAGAGAGCATTCATTCTGAACCCAAGAGAGAAGGATACTAGCTAAGCCAGCAAAGCAGCAGAAATTTGGGGAAAGGGTCAATGGAAGCAGCCTCTGGGCTATGGAGAACACCATCTATCTCATTTGCTCACATGCTATAACCAAATGGTGAGCACATCTACACTTGAGATTAGAAACAGCTCTGGGTTGAACAACAGGATTTTGGTCCAAGAGTAAACCAGAAGGAGAAATAATACCATGCAAAATACCATTTAATGAGATCTACAATGTGTTTAATAAAATCAGCTGCCCTGGTTCTTAGAGGAGTAATTTGCATTATACTGATACTTGATAATCTAGAGAAAATGACTGCTTCCTGATTCAGAGTTTTTCCAGCACTTGTTTGTTTGTTTATTTATTTATTTTTGAGTTGGAGTCTCACTCTGTTGCCCAGGCTGGAGTGCAGTGGCACGCTCCTGGCTATTGCACCTCGACTTGCTGGGCTCAGGCGATCCTTCCGCCTCAGCTTTCCAAGTAGCCAGAACTACAGGTGCATGCTATCATGCCCAGCTAATTTTTTTTAATTTACTTTAGAGACGAGTTCTCACCATGTTGCTCAGGCTGGTCTCAAACCTGTGGGCTCAGGCAATTCTCTCGCCTCCATCTCCAAAAGTTCTGGGATTATAGGCTTGAGCCACCACGCCCGGCCTTGTTTGTTTATTTTTAAAAACAGTCTCCCTCTGTCACCCAGGCTGGAGTGCAGTGGCACCATCATAGCTCACTGCAGCCTCAAACTCCTGGGTTCACGCAATCCTCCCATCTCAGCCTCCCAAGTACCTAAGACTACAGATGCACACCACCATGCCTAATCTTTAATTTTTTTGTAGAGACAGGGTCTCAGTATGTTGCCCAGGCTGATCTTCAACTCCTGGCCTCAAGCAATTCTCCTGCTTTGGCCTCCCAAAGTACTGGGATTACGGACATGAACCATCACACCTGCCTTTTCCAGCACTTAAATCTATAGCACAAAATTTAAAACCTGCTCATACTGATTCCAAATATAGCCTGAATTTCTCTCCCTTCTGCTTTACTCCTCCTCTTATTGCCTCAGATCAGGACCCCAATGTCTCTTAAACAAACTATTGCAATAGCTTTTTCACTGTTCTCACATCTCACACTCAAACACCTCAGAGTAATCTTTCCAAAAGGCACTCTCTTAGTAAAACCTAACACTGGAATTGTTTCAGTTAAGAGGCATGCTAAAAATTAGTGAACAGCCGGGCTCGGTGGCTCAGCCTGTAATCCCGCGCCTTTGGGAGGCTGAGGTGAGTGGATTGCCTGAACCCGCGGGTTCGAGACCCGCCTGGGCAGCGAGACCTCATCTCTACAATAAATCAAAAAATCAGCCGGGCGTGGTAGCGCATGCCTGTAGTCCCAGCTACTTGGAAGGCTGAGGCGGAAGGATCGCCGGAGCCCAGCAGGCGAGGCTGCGGTGGCCGGGAGCGGCCACTGCACTCCAGTCTGGGCAACAGAGTGAGACTCCAACTCAAAAAAAAAAAAAAATTAGTGAACAAAGGATGAGGAGAAACAAGATACATAGTGTCAAAGCATCTTACAAGATGCTTATTATAGTACAAAGGGAATGTTAATAACTTTATAGTAAAGAAAGCTGGGAGACACCTACCCTAACCAGGTAATCAAAGTTATCATCTCCAGTAAAGAAACAAAGTGACCAGTGCTTCCTGATATAATGCACTGAGGAGAATATGACATCACTTCTACGGTGCTCTTGCCAAAATTGCTTAATCTGAATCTAATCACGAGGAAACATCAGATGAACCAAAATTGAGGGAAATTCTACAAATTCCAGCACTCTTTTTAAGTGTCAAAATCAGGCCGGGCTCGATGGTTCAGCCTGTAATCCCAGCACTTTGGGAGGCCAAGGTGAGTGGATTGCCTGAGCCCCGCGGGTTCGAGACCCACCCGGGCAACTTGGTGAGACCTCATCTCTACAATAAATCAAAAATTAGCTAGGTGTGGTAGTGCACTCCTGTAGCTCTGGCTACTTGGAAGACTGAGGCAGAAGAATCACCTGGGCCCAGCAAGTTGAGGCTGCGGTGGCCAGGAGCATGCCACTGCACTCCAGCCTGGGCAACAGAGTGAGACTCCAACTCAAAAAAAAAAAAAAAAAAAAGTGTCAAAATCATGGAAAGACAAAGAAAGACACTGTATTACCATAGCTATATGCATGTATTTCTCTCCCAATAGACACTGCACTCATGTCAGGGGTCACATCATGCCATCTTCTTTCTCAACACATGGCAATGTACCCCACAGAGTCAGAACTCGATTAACTATGTATTGAGTAAACATACTGTCTACACCTAGAACTATCATAGTACCCCAATGGTTTGCCAAGCCCTTTCATAAAAATTCCCTCACTTAGTTACAGAATTTCAGAAATCTTAGAAAGATAAGTCCCACCATTATTTTACAGATTAGAAAACCAAGTCTTAGACAAATTACAAAGTTAGGCTGCACTGTGAGTGTGTGTGAAAGCTGAGGTTAGATCCTCACTCCTTGATCAGGATTTTTTTGATTCATAAACTGTAACAAGGGTCTCTCTCCTCCAAACCAAATACCACAGCATGCGTGCAGGCAGAACTGTTTGGCTCTGGTGTGGTGCTTGGGGAAAGCTTTTAATACACACTTGCTAAAATGAGCTGAATCACCAGGGAGCAGCACCTCATTCCTTATTGCATTCGAGCTGAACTTGAACTAAATGTGACTCTAAGGTCTATACTGTGTCTTGTGAGAAATACGCGGCCAGAATATACTAGTCTTAAATGAGAAGGCCTAATTTTCTACCTAAGAGATCTCTGATTCAGAGAGAACAGGAGCCCGGTTTTCCTCCAGGGCTGGTGGAAGGATGAGGCAGAACTGCATAGCCCCAAGCTACGTGTTATCAGGCCAGAGGCAACAAGCTCAGATCACACCCTTAGATCTAACCTGGGGAGAAAGCCCATCCAGTATGTCAGAAATCATCTGCTCTGATTACAACAGTCTTTTTAATCTTCCTAGCCCAAGAGGGGATATGCACTGATAACTTTAATAATGCCAGCAGGTACAATTAATTTCCAATCCCACTCTTCATACACTGTTATACGAAGGGGACTGGAAGGGCAGAATTAGATTCCACTGGGGCTTAGCCTGAGCTCTGAGACAGACAGAATGCTCAACACTCAGCAGGGAAAAACTTCACCCTGTGTTTCATCAGAAGAACCAATGCTGACCTATTGATGCTTCCAAGACCTGTGTGGGCCCTATTAGGGACAAGGGTAATTCTTTTGTGACTGGGTCATAATGACAACAAAATTTAATTTAATTTAATTTAATATAAAAGTCCAGGCAGGATTTGATATGAGTCTAACGAATAGAGTTATTAAGCAAGATTTAATAAAAATGATACTGAAATGTTTTATGTGGTTTCAAAAAATATTTTCATCAATGTGCTCTGCATTTAATGTATCTCTAATACAAAGTTTTTTATAACTCTATCAAGTTTTTTTAAACTAAAGACTTATAGTTAACTAGAAAAGAATATCTTGATTTACATAACATTTGTCTTCCAAAGCAGTTTCATACCATTTGTCATTGATACCCCTCACAGGTTCTCCAGGAGGCAAACAAACAAGAAGTTTGTTCAATACAGAGATGGGCACATGGAAGTCTGAGAATGTCCAAATCTTATGTAAGATTCACAAGAAGGTAATGCTAGAGTTGGAAGGGACTTTGTTTTTAACTCCTTGGCTCAGGCTTACACTATTCTATTCTTTCTCATTATTAGCTGAAAAGGCAAAGTACTTAAAATTCTGTAGGAGATTGTGTTGAGGGCACCACAGTTTCCTAAGACTCCAAAACTCATATCTAAATGACACTTGCTCAGATCCCAGTCTTCGTGACCCCTTCATAGTACCCACCAATGAATCTTCTTCTCACACATGTTCCACAAGTCAGATTATTCTCATTTTAATTTGTTCTCTCTTCTTTGCTAGCTCTTCAAAGTGCTCTCTCTAGGCCTCAACTGCCCTTTACTCTGAATACTCACTTCTTGGTTTCAAATGTCACTTTTTTGTAGTTAATGTTCAAATTCCCCTTCCAGTTTTTACCTTGACTAAATTTTCCCTTTACCATATTAAAACCGAACACAGGAAGTTTGGTGTGTCCTGGACAGAGAATTGAACAGAAGTTAGAAGAGCATTAATTTTGGTCACATCTCTACTACTACCTAACTGGGTAAACTAAGGTAAGTTGCTTCTCGTTGGCTTTCAGATTCACACTAATTACAGGCTGGACTAGACTCAGTGGCTCTTCCACATACTTCCCTCAATAAAGGCAACTCGAACTTCCAATTGCCCAGACCAATTCTGGAGTCATCTTTGACTGTTCTTTTTCTCACGTACCACATTGAATCCAGCAGCAAATCCTATTGGTTCATCTCCAAAACACATCCCAGAATTTGACTACTTCTCACTATCTCTACAACTACCACCCTGCTGTGTCCATCTACTATCATCTCCTGCCTGAATTATTTATAGAAGTCTCCTTAACTAGTCTTCCCTCTCTGCTTCCACTTTGCATCTCCGTTAGTTCTGTTTTCACACAGAAGCCAGAATAATCCCATTTCAACAGGAGTCAGACTGTCTCAGCCCTCTTCCATCTTCCAGTGGCTCTCCAGTGACCTCTACAGCCATTCCTGAGGCAGCCTGCCCCCTTCTCCCAACCACATCTCCTACCTCTCTTTCTCATCCCTAATCTGTGTAAGGCTTCCTTGCTGTTTCTCTAATTAGATAAGCATTCCCATCTCATGGCCTTAGACACAGTTTTCTTCGCTTGAAATACCTTTCTCAAAGAGCTAAACAGCAAAATCCCTCATTTATTCCAAGAATTAGTTCAAATGCCAGTTTATAAGTAAGGCCTTCCCTGACTACCCTATATAAAAATACATTATCCCTCACACACACAACCTCTTTATCCTGTTTTATTTGATCACCATCTTATATACTATACATTTATTTATTTATTTAGGTATTGTCTGTTTCTCCTATTAGAATACAAGCTCCATGCAGGCAAGAACTTTTTGCTATCTTGCTGATTTTAGAGCCTGGCACAGTACCTGAACACTGGAGATTTGTTGTAAATATCTGTTGAATGACTAAGTGAATCTTGATTTCTCTCTAGCATGTACCTCCTCCCACCTCATGTTACCTCACTCAATCCTGTCTAGAATGTCTTTGCTCTGCCTCTTAGTAAATCTCATACTTTGCGTTCCCACAGCCGTTCTCCAAGAACTAGCTTCTACTTTCCCTTTGAATAATTATAGCAGGCTTCCAAGTAAGTTTCTTCCACCCTAGACCACTCTGAATATTGCCACCAATGCCACTGGAAATTATGGTTTTCAAGATTTCATTTCTCTTCCTAAATGATCACTGGTTCTCTTTGACATACATGTAGTTTGAACTTGAGCTGGCACTCAAAGCCTTCCACACTCAGGGTTCAAGCTCTTTGCACATATTTCTCCCATTGCTGGCCGAAAGGAAACCTCTGTGATGCCAGAAAGGTCTTCTTTTTTTTTCTGAGTCAGAGTCTCACTCTGTCACCCAGACAGGAGTGTAGTGACACGCTCCCAGTCACCGCAACCTCGACCTGCTGGGCTCCGGAGATCCTTCCGCCTCAGCCTTCCAAATAGCTGGTACTACAGGCGCGTGCTACCATGCCCGGCTAATTTTTTGATTTATTGTACAGATGAGGTCTCATCAAGTTGCCTAGGCGGGTCTCAAACCCATGGACTCAGGCAATCCACTCACCTCAGCCTCCTAAAGCGCTGGGATTACAGGCTGAGCCACCGAGCCCGGCTTTTTTTTTTTTTTTTTTTTAAATTTTAAAGACGTGGGGTACAATTCAAGGTTAGGTATACAAATGTTCATTATGCAGGTACCCTTGTTGATAAGGTGTGCGCCATACACTACCTCCCCCGCCCCCGGCAGAGTCCCACTACTGCCAATCCTGTCTGGCAGTTTCCCACTACTGCCAATCCTTTTCTTATAATATTATAATAATTGTTCAAGATCCGCTTATGAGTGAGAACATGTGATACTCAGTCCTTTGTTTCTATGATAGATCACTCAGTATTATAGACTCTAAGTCCATCCAAGTTGCTGTGAAGTTCATAATTTTGTCCTTCTTTATGACTGCATAATATCCCATCATGTATATGTACCACTTGTACATTGTCTCAAGAATATACATATACGTGTATACATATATGTGTATACATGCACATGTATATATATTCGTATATACATACATATATGTGTATACATATATGTGTAAGAATATACATATACATGCATATGTACCACTTTGTACACTGATTCAAGAAAGGTCTTATGAGTGGCATCTCTAATGGGGACAAAGAAGCAGGAAAGGAAGTCAGCACCAGATAATATGGAAACATTCAAGAAATATTTCCATAAGATAAGAAATGGATGGATAATTAAGAATCTTGGCAGCAGGTAATTAAAAGAACATCAGCTCAATTCTTTTCCCTCTGTGAAACTTTCCTGACTCACCTCTTATGAATCTGTTTCTTTTCCAAGGTCCTCTAGACAACTAATTATCTGTAACATTCATTAAATTGCTGTCTTAAGTTATAACCTGTTTCAGGAGGCTATGGCCTGTCTGTCCAACTAAGACGTAAAAGTGTTCCAAGATCTTGACCCACGATTTCAGCTTGCTCTGTAGCCCTTTTATAGTGACAACTTGAAAACTGAGCAATTATAGACAATCACATAATACTATGAAATTGAACTGATTACTGGTGGTCCTGAATTTAAATAAAGCAATGCCTTTATTTTTTTATTTTTTATTTTTAAGAGTCCCTGAAAGAAGGGTCAGGTAGGATACGCGATTTTCCTTGCCTGATAACTCAAAAGCCCAGAAAGGCCACCAACTCAGAGAGCAGCCAAAAGAGAATGTTTTTTTCTACTCTCCACCCTCAAAATGAACATCAAAAGGAAAACAAGGTCATGGGAAGAGGCAGGGCAGGAAAGGATGTGATGCTTATGTGGGCAGAAGGCTTGGATTATCTTGGCTTTGGAGAAGAGATGATTAGAGTCAGAGACTGGGATCTCCCAGTTTGCCTTCTATCTTTCCTTTCTACCCTATATGATAACACACTGCTTGAAAAGATTAGCTTAGAGACATAAAGACCACCCTAGCTGGGAGAAGGCATAAGATGCACACTCTTCTACATGAATATAACCAGACATCATCTGGCTATAACATAACAGAGCACTTTGTTCTCAGGTTTTATTGATTCCTATGACATTCTGAAAAAAGAAAGCGAGGGTGTGACTAATTTTTTTAATGTCAAGATGAGGAAACTGAAACTCATCATGGTGAAATGGTGAAAGAACTTCACTTAGCCAGCCAAGGCCCAGGCTCAGGCATAGCTCTGAGGTCTGGATGCCCAGCTGAGCTCAAAGACAATGAGGAAGACAGAAGAGGAAGAAAAAGGGAAAGCAGAAGAAGGAAAAACCCTCTCTCATTGCCTTATATTAAATGGAAATAGGGTATTTCCAAATGAAAGTACAGACCACCTAGTCATCCTAAAAACAAGTGACTTCCAAGAAGATAACAATGAGCTTCTACATTACTTCTGGATGTACAAGAACATGGTCCCATGGAAAGTCAACATAGCCAAAGAACCATAAAGAATGTATGAATTGGCCGGGTTTGGTGGCTCAGCCTGTAATCTCGAGATTTGGGAGGCCAAGGTGAGTGAATTGCCTGAGCCCGCGGGTTCGAGACCCGCCTGGGCAACTCATCTCTACAATAAGTCAAAAAAATTGGCCGGGTGTGGTAGCGCGCGTCTGTAGTTCCAGCTACTTGGAAGGCTGAGGCAGAAGGATCGCTGGAGCCCAGCA